>NC_037677.1:98957780-98974092 GCF_003255815.1 Theropithecus gelada
TAAAAAAAAAAAAAAAAAAAAAAAAGAATATAGGATTTCTGTCTCTGAAAGCTCCAGGCCCCACCGTCCCTCATCCCCAATATCTGCCTCCACTCTAATTAGTCTTCTCTAGCTCCCCCCTTGAAATTTGAGGTTGCAGAAGATCAGGGAAAATGACTGGGTAATCTCTTCATTAAATTAGAGAATCTAATCCTTGGCTGGGACAGGGACTACTTGTTTTGGCTTGGGTTTGTCCTGGTCGGGGCTGGCGCCCTGTGCGGGAACCATGCAGGTCTTCTGGGCTTTGGATTTGACCTCTCCTGCAGCTCTGCTTGGCTTCATACCCTGTAAGTCTTCACGTATCTTCTTCTCTCTTACCAGCTGAGAGAGCAGCCAGCGATGGGAAAGCTGTAGGCATGGCCTCAGACATCCCAGGCCTGCATCTGCCAGGTGGAGGGCGGCTGCCACCAGAACATGGGAAACCAGGATGCAGTGATCTGGAGGAAGCTGGTGACTCTGGGGGTGGGTACTGGGTGTCCATGACCCTAAGCTCCTCACCTGGAGGGCCTGGTGGAGAGCAGAGGGAGGGAGCAGACACCTAGGATAGTAACTAAGCAAGCCTTGATAGCTCGCCTTGCCTTCAGACTCAGAGAGAGAGAAGCAAACATATGGACCCTTAGTTGATAGGACTTCCAGGGAAGTGGAAGACTGGTGAGGACAAGATTTTTGAGGCTCCTCCTTGAAACTAGGGAGTATATTGGTGACCTTCCAAAAGTCCCTATCTGGGTAAAAAAAGTCTTACAGATTTTTCCCCTCTCTTCTTCCTACTCCTAGCTGACAAAAAGTTTGCCCGGAAGCCACCTCGATTTTCCTGTCTCCTGCCAGATCCACGGGAACTAATTGAAATTAAAAACAAAAAGAAGGTACATACATATATTCCCCAGCCTCTGTCCACCTCTTTCTGGGTGTCCATTGTTGTAGGGTTTCCATCTCAGAGGGTGAAGATGAAGGAGAGTCTAGCACCTCATTGTACAGCTTCCTGAGGCCAGTCTTTGGGCTTGTTGGGACTTCAGCAACTCCCATTTGAAGCCCTTCCCTTACTCCTAAGCTATGTAGTTGAGCATACCCTGTGTATGCCCCTGGGCAAATGCTATACCAATTGAGAACCAAGTGTCACTAGTGGCAGTGACAGGAGCCTTGAGAGTTGGTGTCCTGTGGGTCATTGAAGGTTACTGGTCATCTCCAGCCCTAGCATGATGGTTGGCAATAAAGGGGAATTGATATTTATTCTGGTGTTTTAGTAAGGTTCAAATAGCAATGTTCAAATCACTGTTTGTACTTTGGGTTTTTTTTTTTTTTTTTTTTCCCAGACGGAGTCTCTGTTGTCTAGGCTGGAGTGCAGTGGTGCGATCTCAGCTCACTGCAGCTTCCACCTCCCAGGTTCAAGCAATTCTCCTGCCTCAGCCTCCCAAGTAGCTAGGACTACAAGTGCGTGCCACCCCGCCCAGCTAATTTTTTGTATTTTTAATAGAGACAGGGTTTCACCATATTAGCCAGGATGGTCTCCATCTCCTGACCTCGTGATCCACCTGCCTCGGCCTCCCAAAGTGCTGGGATTACAGGCATGAGCCACCGCACCTGGCCTGTACTTTGCATTTCTTAACACAAAGAAAACCTAACCCTTTCTGGCCAGGCACGGTGGCTCGCGCCTGTAATCCCAGCACTTTGGGAGATCGAGGCAGGCGGATCACCTGAGGTCAGGAGTTTGAGACCAGCCTGGCCAACATGGTGAAACCCCATCTCTACTAAAAATACAAAAATTAGCCGGGCATGGTCGTGCAAGCCTGTAATCCCAGCTACTTGGGAGACTGAGGCAGGAGAATCAGTTGAACCTGGAAGGCGGAGGTTACAGTGAGCTGAGATCACGCCACTGCACTCCAGCCTGGGCAACAGAGTGAAACTCCATCTCGGAAAAAGGAAAAAAAACCTAACCCTTTCTTTATTGCCAGCTTAAATGACTTTGGTTCATGTGTGCCCTTGAGTGCATGGCCGTGACTGGACATACATAAAGATGAGTTGCCTCCATGGTTAGTCCACTTTGTCCTTCAAACCCACGGCATTAAGCTAGGCAACCAAAGAAGCCAAGCCAGGCTAAAAACAAGAGGCTGGCTGTCAACAAATGTAAGGGATGGATATAAAACTGGAGAGAAGAATTACCTAGTTTCTTTCTTCTGCTTTTTCCCCTATCCTAAGTTAGAGGAGAGGAACTGTTTTATGTTTCTTGAGCACTCAGGAAAGGAGTAAAAAAGCTCGTAAGCCAATTCACTTAGACATGAAGATGGGGGAAAGCTAAGGCCGCTATGATCTAGCCTTAGTTCTGTAGTCACAAAGAACCACATCCTAGGAGCTTTTTAGCTGACCAACTGTGGGTGGGCTACGGTGGACTCCAGGCTGGCCTTGTCTAATTTAGAGGCAAAGTAGCTTCTGTAGCTCTAGTTTTTCTCACGCAGCTGCTAATCACTGGCACAGAGCAGTTCAATCAGAAACCAAAGAAGGGGATTCAGTTTCTGCAAGAAAAAGGCCTCCTCACCATCCCAATGGACAACACAGAGGTTGCTCAGTGGCTCCGAGAGAACCCTCGGTTGGACAAGAAAATGATTGGAGAGTTTGTGAGTGACCGCAAAAACATTGACCTGTTGGAGAGCTTTGTGAGGTGAGGAAGCTGTAAGAAATGTGGGATATAGCCAGGTACGGTGGCTCACGCCTGTAATCCTGACACTTTGGAAGGCTAAGGCAGGCAGATCACTCGAGCTCAGGAGTTGAAGACCAGCCTGGGCAACATGGTGAAACCCTGTCTCTACAAAAAATACAAAAATTAGCTGGGCATGGTGGCACACGCCTGTAGTCCCAGCTGTTCAGGAGGCTGAGGCAGGAAGATCACTTGAGTCTGGGAGTTCCAGGCTGCAGTGAGCTGTGATCATGCCACTGCACTCCAGTCTGGGTGATAGAGTGAGACCTTGGCTCAAAAAAAAAAGGGTGGGACAAGGTTAGTGATTGGATTAAAGGGACAGAACATCCGTACCTCAAAGCAGTCTCCATAAATTTCTTCTGGAGACCCTGGCCAATGTTCTTCCTCTTCCCATCATTTATATCTGTTGGACCTGAAAGGGACTCCAACGAGATAGTTTGGGGAGCCCTTCCATTCTGCATGGAGTCCATTGCAAAGGGGTAGAGCAGGGTTCCAGGGGGTGAGGGTTCTAGGCAAGAGCCTGTGGATGTGAAAAGTATTAAGGCTAGGGGTTGTGTTAAGGATGAACAGGAAATACTGCCCCTTTGCTAGATACCTCAGCCTCCTCTCTTCGAGTTAAGAGTAGGTTAGGAGGACAGTGACTAAAAGAGCCTGACATGTGCAGCTTACACATTTTCAGCCTCTTCTTCCTTTCTTTCCCTATAGTACCTTCAGTTTTCAGGGTCTGCGACTGGACGAAGCTCTCCGCCTCTACCTGGAAGCCTTCCGTTTGCCTGGGGAAGCACCAGTCATCCAGAGGTTGCTGGAGGCATTCACGGAGCGTTGGATGGTGAGTTTGAGTGTCAGGGGCTGAGCCCAGGATCCGAGGTCAGTTTGACTGAGGGCTGAAGAATCCAGCTGCTATCTCTTTTTTTTTTTTTTTTTTTGGAGACAGAGTCTTGCTCTGTCACCCAGGCTGGAGTGTAGTAGTGCAGTCTTAGCTCACTGCAGTCTCTTTTTTTTTGGAGACAGAATCTTGCTCTGTTACCCAGGCTGGAGTGTGGTAGCGTAGTCTCAGCTCACTGCAACCTCTGCCCCCCGGGTTCAAGCAGTTCTCCTGCCTCAGCCTCCCGAGTAGCTGGGATTTCAGGCACCTGCCACCAAGCCTGGCTAATTTCTGTATTTTTAGTAGAGATGGGGTTTTGCCATGTTAGTCAGACTGGTCTCGAACTCCTGACCTCGCGTGATCCGCCCACCTTGGCCTCCCAGAGTACTGGGATTACAGGCATAAACCACCACACCCAGCCTGCTGTCTCTTAAAAAAGGCAGAGAGCAAAATTAGTGACCTTTCCACGAGGAGATCAGCTTCTGTTAAGGAGTTGGCAAGAGGCTGGCTACTTTCTGGACAGTACCTCCTCTTTGCACTAGCACTGACCAGTGGGTTGGTAGTGAGGGTTTAATTGGCCAGAGAAGGGCATTGACACAGGCGGGATCTTTGCTTTTTCAGAATTGTAATGGCTCCCCATTTGCCAATAGCGATGCCTGCTTTTCCCTGGCCTATGCTGTCATCATGCTTAATACTGACCAGCACAACCACAATGTTCGTAAACAGAATGCACCCATGACCCTGGAGGTAAGCTTGGGTCCCAGTCAAGGCAAAGAAGACCCAGCACAGCTTTGGAGGTAGCAGGAATGACATAGGATTTCCAGTGGGCATGATGGGTGGGGTTCTGTTCAAGGAATCAGGAAGGGCTGGCCAACCTAGAAAAGGGACTGGGGTGGGGAAGTGGGTTTTTTCACTTACTTTTTCCTGAGTCCTATTTACTAAAAACCCAGTAGTCCCTTGAGTGGGGCTTCAGTATTGACACGGGAAAAAACTTACTGGCCTGTCTCTAGGAGTTTCGCAAAAATCTAAAAGGTGTGAATGGAGGCAAGGACTTTGAGCAAGACATCCTGGAGGACATGTACCATGCCATCAAGTGAGTATACATAGAGAATAGTGCAGTATCTCTGTTAAGAAGAAGCACGTTTCTTCCCTTCCCAGTTTTTACAGTCATGTCAGACTACAGTGACTCACGTGCCCTGGATTTAGCCTCAGGACTTAGTTGGACAGCCCCCTCTCTGCCAATTTGTTTCTTCCTTAAAGAAGCCTGAATGGTACTGGGACTCTAGTACTCTAAGCCAGGGTCCAAAATGCTGCTTTTAAGTAGGATATCATGGCCCCATTTTCTGAACTTTAAACAGGTACATTTTCCTCTCTAGCTTACAAGATGCATTTTCTGGCTGGTAAAGAACCCAAGATGGGCACTGGAGTGTTAGGCCCAGGTTACAGGTCAGAAATGGGCCAGTTAGTTCTTTACTGTAAATCAGAAAAGATAGAATTGTTCATTTTGTGACACCCAGTAAGAATGTGTGATCTTACTACAGAACTGAAGGCCTCACTTCCAGATAGAGCTTTGAGATTATGGGACACTTCCTTTCTTTCTCCCTGCTTCCACTGGTGGGTGGAAAGCAGACCACTGAGCTGCAGTTCTGATGACCTCTCATCAGTGGAGAGTGCTAGTATGGATGAACTCCTAGTCTTGGTTTGGAACCAGTCAGGTTCAAAGCAGTGCAACTGCTCCTTCCTTTACCTCCTGACAGGAATGAGGAAATTGTAATGCCTGAGGAGCAGACGGGCTTGGTTCGGGAGAACTATGTGTGGAATGTGCTGCTTCATCGAGGTGCCACCCCTGAGGGCATATTCCTGCGTGTGCCTACTGCCAGCTATGATCTTGACCTCTTCACCATGACCTGGGGCCCCACTATTGCTGCTCTCTCTTATGTCTTTGACAAAAGCCTTGAGGAGACAATCATCCAGAAAGCCATCTCAGGCTTCAGGTAGCCCAGCTTTGGCCTTGGTCTTCACCTCCCCCAGGCTCATCTCTGTGAGCTAACATGGTTTTCTCCATGCCTCTCTGACTCCTGCTCTTCATTAGAATGGGGTTCCCCCTGAGTTTTTGGAGGGAGGCTGAAGCTTGGGTAAGCTCAGTCTTAAACAGAAACAAGATTAAAAGGTTTCTTCCTGGGACTGACTGGGGAAGAGCCCCATGCAAGCTCAGGGACTTGGAAGGGCTGCTTGGCCTTCCAGTGACTCTGTTTCTGGGATGGGGGTAACGTTACAGGAAGTGCGCCATGATCTCCGCCCACTATGGCCTCAGCGATGTGTTTGACAATCTCATCATCTCTCTATGCAAATTCACAGCTCTCAGCAGTGAGGTGAGCAGGTGCAGGAACTGTGTACTTGGAGCTCCAAAGGAGGACCTCTCTTTTAGCCATGGATCTACCCTTATCAACAGACCTGGTTGCCCTCAGCATCTTCCCTCACTGCCCCTACTTGAATATACCAGAGCTTAGGCCATTTCTGGCTTGCACACTCTGGGATAAAACTAGTGTTACTTCATGTAATGGGGATGGGAAAGGAAATATAGGAGTGGGGAAGGCCTTAACTAGGTTAACCCACTCCCACCAGTATTATGGGGGATTGAAGCAGAGCCAACAAAAGGACCCTGAGGGAACCATCATAGGCAGAGACCTAAGAGATTTTCCTTTCTAGACATTAGCTCGGCCTTAAGTCTCTTCTCATCCTCTTTTCCAGTCTATTGAGAATCTGCCCAGTGTATTTGGAAGCAACCCTAAAGCCCATATTGCAGCCAAGACAGTATTCCATTTGGCCCATCGTCATGGTGACATCCTGCGGGAGGGCTGGAAGAATATCATGGAGGCCATGCTGCAGCTCTTCCGAGCCCAACTACTGCCCAAGGCTATGGTAGAGGTAATTCTTAGTAGGAGACTAGTCAGCAATAACAAGGCAAGAGCTGCAACATTGTATGCTATCTGTATGTAGAAGTAAGTAGTTGAGAGTAATGCTGGGCCTGATCTGCCACAGCTCACCAGGAATGCCTCAAACGTAAGAACACAGATCTTAGGGGATAGCTGTAAAAGAAGGCCGGTAGATGCCATTGCCAATCACCAATTGGAACAATAATATAGGGGCAGAAGCCTACAGGAGGAAATCCAGAGTACTTTGGTGGGTGGAGGCAGGGGCAAAATACAAAGGACATATAGAAAGAAATTATTTTGACTTACTTTTCCAGGTAGAAGATTTTGTGGATCCCAATGGCAAGATCTCTCTACAGCGGGAAGAGACACCATCAAACCGGTAAGAGCAGACCAGAGGCTCAGGGGCTTGGGGAGGGAGAGTCAGAACTTTGGGGTTCACCAGGCCATATGCCCTTTTTCTACAGAGGAGAGTCAACAGTGCTGAGCTTTGTGAGCTGGCTAACACTGAGTGGGCCTGAGCAGTCTAGTGTGCGGGGCCCATCCACTGAAAACCAAGAGGCCAAGAGAGTGGCCTTAGAGTGTATAAAGGTAACTGCCCATCCACCCCTGGTGAGAAAGCCTAGACACTTTCCTATTAGACAGATGCTACCCAGTGAACTGAAGAATAAATCATCCAGATTTGTAACCAGGGCTGACTCTGCCCTCTCTCCCTGGCTCTTGGGGACATTCTGTTCCCTTCAGCCCTTGTCAAAGACCCCCTCTCTCTTTTGCCCTCTCTAGCAATGTGACCCAGAAAAAATGATCACAGAAAGCAAGTTCCTCCAGCTGGAGTCACTACAGGAGCTCATGAAGGTAAAGGATGAAGAAAGGAAGCATGGAACAACTGGCTGAATCTGGGAGGGGTGATAGGGACAGTATTATTTCTGTCAGGACAGGGCCAGTGGTTGGCTTCTTTTCCATGCCTACTTTTCTGCTGCTGTTCCCCTTCAGGCTCTGGTCTCAGTGACACCAGATGAAGAGACATATGATGAGGAAGATGCTGCTTTCTGCCTAGAGATGCTACTAAGGATTGTGTTGGAGAACAGGTAAGATGAGCATAGTCTTTAGGCAGACCCCAAGCTAAGCTTGTGCCAAAGGGATGAAAGCCATCTGGCTGAGTGGGCTCTGGGGAACTGTAGGCAGCAGGGGAAAAGCTTACTCATCATTCCTGTCTACTTAGGGTGTAATATCAATGAGTCCTGAAAGGCCTAGGGGACCTAATGCCCAGTGGCCTCTCTGGCTGAGACTATCTTCATTCCTTTATATCTACGCAGGGATCGTGTGGGCTGTGTGTGGCAGACTGTTCGAGACCATCTATACCACCTCTGTGTTCAGGCACAAGATTTCTGCTTCCTTGTGGAGCGGGCAGTGGTGGGGTTGCTACGCCTGGCCATTCGGCTGCTCCGGAGAGAAGAGATCAGTGGTCAGGTAAGCAGAATGCATCTTGGAGAGTGGGCAGGTATGTGGCCACAGTTGTCAATTATGAATATAGCCTGAGACAGAGAGTACATTTAGTGCCCCATAGCATGAGCCCAGTGACCAACCACAGGGCTGGTGCAATCTAGCAGGGGGCATTGTGAGTGAGCCTGAAATGGCCTCAGGCATGGAGCCTGTGCTCTGCACCTCAGCCTCCTAAGAATCTGCTTTGTAGGACTGGCCTGCTACTGCCTTATAATAGTCCCAGCTCTGTACCTGGTTTCCTGTCATGCTTATGACCCACCTGAGATCTCTTTGCTTAACTATAAAAAACAACAAGCATAGAACTAATAAGTGGGTTCAGCAAGGTCACAGGATGTGATATCAATACACAAAAAGTAATTATATCTCTACATGCTAACAGTGAACAATATGGAAACTGAAATTTAAAATACAATACCATTTACAAGTGTTCCAAATAAAGTGAAGTAATATATAGCTGACAAAACATGTATAAGATTTGTATGATGAAAACTACAAAACTACAAAATAAGTTGAAGAAGATGTAAATAATTGAAGAGGCATACTATGTTCGTAGATTGGAAGGCTCAGCATAGTAAAGTTGTCACTTCTCCCCAAATTGTTCAACATAACTCCTATAAAAATCCCAGAAAGGTTCTTGTAGACATAGGTAAGCTTATTCTAAAATTTAGATGGAAAGGCACAAGCTCTAGAATAGCTAGAAAGAATAAAGTGGAAAGAATCATTTTCTCTGGGCCGGGTGCAGTGCTTCATGCCTGTAATCTCAGCACTGTGGGAGGCCAAGGCAGGCAGATCACTTGAGGTCAGGAGTTCGAGACCAGCCTGGCTAATGTGGTGAAACCCCATCTCTACTAAAAACACAAAAATTAGCGGGGTGTGGTGGTACACACCTGTAATCCCAGCAACTTGGGAGGCTGAGGCAGGAGAATCACTTGAACTCTGGAGGCGGAGGTTGCAGTGAGCTGAGATCACACCACTGCACTCCAGCTGGGCGACAGAGCAAGATTCTGTCTCAAAAAAAAAAAAAGAAAAAAAGAATCACTCTGGTATTGAGACTTACTGTCCACTTTGGGAGGCCAAGGCGGGTGGATCACAAGGTCAGGAAATCAAGACCAGCCTGACCAACATGGTGAAACCCCATCTCTACTAAAACTACAAAAATTAGCTGGGCATGGTGATGCAAGCCTGTAATCCCAGCTACTCGGGAGGCTGAGGCAGGAGAATCGCTTTTACCTGGGAGACGGAAGTTGCAGTGAACTGAGATTGTGCCACTACACTCCAGCACGGGCGACAGAGTGAGACTGCATCTCAAAAAGAAAAAAAAAAGACTTACTGTCGCCTGGACGCGGTGGCTCACGCCTGTAATCCCAACACTTTGGGAGGCCAAGCCAGGCGATCACCTGAGGTTGGGAGTTCGAGACCAGCCTGGCCAACATGGAGAAACCCCGTCTCTACAAAAAATACAAAATTAGCCAGGCATGGTTGGGCATGCCTGTAATCCCAGCTACTCAGGAGGCTGAGGCAGGAGAATCGTTTGAACCCAGGAGGCAGAGGTTGTAGTAAGCCAAGATCACGCCATTGCACTCCAGCCTGGGCAACAAGAGTGAAACTCTGTCTCAAAAAAGAAAAAAAGGCTTCCTGTATAGCTACCATAGTCAAGATGATGTGGTGTCGATGGAGGGACAGACACGTAGATCAATGGAAGAGAGTAGAGAGCCCAGAAATAAGCTCAACACAAATATGTTCAGTGGATTTTTTGACCAAGATGTAAAAACAATTCAGTGGAGGAGGAACAGCCTGTTCAATAAGTGGTGGAGTGATTGAAATCCATAGGAGGAAAAAGCAAATGAACCTTGACCTAAAACTCATACCTTACAGGTAAATTAACTCCAATGGATCATAGATTTAAATATAAAGCTATTAAAACTTCAGAAACAGGAGAAAATCTTCAGGATCCAGAGCTAAGCAAATAATTTTTAGCACGTTTGGCAATCCCGTGGATCTGTCTCCTGCCTCAACACTGTCTGGATGGAACAGATCCAGGGGGGCACTCTCTTTCAAAAAAAATAATAATTTTTAGACTTGACATTAAAAGCACAATCTAGAAAAGGAAAAATTGATAAGTTGGACTACATTAATATTTTTTAAAGTTTTCTTCTATGAAAGCCTATGTGAAGAGGATGAAAAGACAAGCTATAGACGAGGAGCAAATATTTGCAAATCACATATTTGAAGAAAGGTATCTATAATATAGAAACTCTCAAAACACAACAGTGAAAAACCAATCAAATTATTAATAGAAAATGGACAAAACATAGGAACAGATGTTTCGCCAAAGAAGACATACAGAGGGCAAATAGGCACATGAAATGAAGATAGCATCATTAACCATCAGAGTACTACAAACTAAACCACAATGAGCCTGGGCGCAGTGGCTCCTGCCTATAATCGCAGCACTTTGGGAGGCTGAGGTGGGTGGATCACCTGAAGTAAGGAGTTTGAGACCAGCCTGGCCAACATGGTGAAACCATGTCTCTACCAATAAATACAAAAATTAGCTGGGCGTGGTCATGCACTCCTGTAGTCCCACCTACTGAGGAGGCTGAGGTGGGAGGATCACTCGAACCCAGGAGGCAGAGGTTGCAGTGAGCTGAGATCATTCATGCCACTGCACTCCAGCCTGAGTGACAGAGCAAGACTCCATCTGAAAAAAATAAAACCACAATGAGACATCACTACCCACTTTTCAGAATGGCTGAAATAAAAAGTAGTGACATTACCAAATGCTGAAAGGCTGTGGAGAAATTGGAACATTCAAAAATTGCTGCGTGGGAATGTAAAATGGTACAGCTACTCTGCTAGCAGTTTCTTATAAAATGAAACATGTAATTACCATACAACCCAGCAATGGTACCCTTGGGCATTTTTCCCAGAAAAGTGAAATTTTACTTTCTCATAAAAACCTGTACATGAATGTTTATAGAAGCTTTAGTTGTAATAGCCAAAAACTGGAATCGGCCCAGATGACTTTCAATAGGTGAATAAACTGTGGTACATACATACCATGGAATACTATTCAGCGATTTAAAGCAACAGACATCTCCTGGGAACTATGCTGAGTGAAAGAAGAGCCAATCTAAAAAGGTTATAGAATATATAATTCCACTTATATAACATTTTTGAAATGACAGAACTTTAGAATTTGAAGACAGGCCAGGTGCAGTGGCTCACACTTGTAATCCCAGCACTTTCGAAAACTGAGGCTGGTGAATCACTTGAGGTCATGAGTTCGAGACCAGCCTAGCCAACATCTCTACTAAAAATACAAAAATTAGCCAGGTGTGGTGGCTCGCACCAGTAATCCCATCTACTTGAGAGGCTGAGGCAGGAGAATCATTTGAACACGAGAAGCAGAGGTTGCAGTGAGCCAAGATCCTGCCTGCACTCTAGCCTGGGTGACAGAGTTAAGACTCCATCTCAAAAAAAAAAAAAAAAGAATTTGAATACAGATTGCTAAGGGTTAGGGATGGGGACAGGAAGGAAGAGGTGGGTATAGTTATAAAAGGGCAACATGAGTTGGCCATGGTGGTGCATGCCTGTAGTTCCAGCTACTCAGGAAGCTGACACAGGAGGATCACTTGTGCCCGGGAGTTTGAGGCTGCTGTGAGCTATGATCATACCACTGCACTCCAGCCTGGGTGACAGAGCAAAACCTGTCTATAAAAAAAGAAAAAGGCAACATGAGGGATACTGTTGTGGTGGAACTGTTCAGTATGTTGTTTTGTAGTGGAGACATAAACCTACACAGGTAATAAAATTGTAGAGAAATTAATACACACAAAAATGCAAGTAAAACAGGAAATCTGAGTAAGATCAGATAGTATCTTTTTTTTTTTTTTTTTTTTGAGACGGAGTCTCGCTCTGTCACCCAGGCTGGAGTGCAGTGGCCGGATCTCAGCTCACTGCAAGCTCTGCCTCCTGGGTTTACGCCATTCTCCGGCCTCAGCCTCCCGAGTAGCTGGGACTACAGGCGCCCGCCACCTCGCCCGGCTAGTTTTTTGTATTTCTTAATAGAGACGGGGTTTCACCGTGTTAGCCAGGATGGTCTCGATCTCCCAACCTCGTGATCCGCCCGTCTCGGCCTCCCAAAGTGCTGGGATTACAGGCTTGAGCCACCGCGCCCGGCCAAGATCAGATAGTATCTTGATTATGATATACTATAGTTTTACATAATGTTACCATTGGGATAAACTGGGCAAAGTGTGTAAGGGACCTTTTTGTATTATTTCTTTACAACTGCATATTAACCTATAATTTTCTCAATAAAAATTTCTATTTGAGGCTGGGTACAGTGGCTCATGCCTATAATCCCAGCACTTCAGGAAGCCAAGACAGGAAGATCACTTGAGCCTGGGAGTTCAAGGCCAGCCTGGGCAACATAGCGAGACCCCATCTCTCCAAAAAGGAAAAAAAAATTAGTCAGGTGTGGTCACACGCACCTGTAGTCCCAGCTACTCTAGAGACTGAGGCAGGAGGATCACTTGAGCCCAGGAGTTTCAGGTTGCAGTGAGGTGTGATTGTGCTACTGTGCTCTAGCCTGGGAGACAGACCAAGACCCTGTCTCAAATAATATAATTAATGTATTTCTATTTGACAAAAAGAAAAGACCAGAGCAGTATCCTAAATTGGGTCCTAGCCAAACTGTCTTCACTGACCTAAGGAGACTGATGGGGAAGAAAACTAGACAGAAAGCTGTGTGCCCACTCCCCACTTCCTACCCTAACCCCACTCCAGGTACTGCTCTCCCTGCGCATTTTGCTACTGATGAAGCCCAGTGTGCTATCCCGAGTCAGCCACCAGGTTGCGTATGGGCTCCATGAACTCCTGAAGACCAATGCAGCCAACATTCACTCAGGTGATGACTGGGCCACACTCTTCACGCTGCTGGAGTGCATCGGCTCAGGTGTGAAGCCTCCAGCTACTCTGCAGGCCACAGCCAGGGCAGATGGACCTGATGCTGGTAAGCCCTTTCCCAGGGAGACTCAGGCTGGCAGATAAACAGTTACACCCCAGGAGTTGGGACAGGAAAACAAAACACAGGTTACTACGTTCAGCAGATTAAACAGCCCTGGCTTCTGCCATTGCTTCCAGAGCTTCCAGTGCCTGCTGGCCAGTACCCATAAGTTAAATAGCGTGAGGGCAAATAAGCAATGCAGACGGCTATGAAGCCAGGCTTTCTACTGTCCTGAGGACTGAGTTGTCCCGAGGACTGTTTCCCAGTTTCTGTTTCTGAGCTGTCCTGAGGACTGTTTTCCCAGAATTCTGAGCAGACTTTATATCATAAATCGATACATCACTAAATCCCAGAAACTGGGAAAACAGTCCTCAGGACAGTAGAAAGCCTGGCTTCACAGCCTTCTGCATTGCCTATTTGTCCTTGCCACCACTCCCTAGAGTGGTGCTATAGCTGCCACTAGATGCCATCAGGAGCCCAGATTAGCCTGCCACCTTATTTGGTCAACAGAGAAGCTGTTCTGGCCATCTTTTGGCCCTTTGGTGACAGAAATTAAAGTAAACCATGCCAGAGAGAGGGGAGGCCAGGCCTCAGCATCTTTTTTCTGAGAGCCTGATTTTTCCCTCATCCCAGTGCCCCATCCCCACCCTGACTCTACCCTTCTCCCTGCCTACTGTAGGGGCCCAGTCAGACAGTGAGCTCCCATCCTACCATCAAAATGATGTGAGCCTGGATCGAGGGTACACTTCTGACTCAGAGGTCTACACTGACCATGCCAGGCCGGGCAAGATACACCGATCAGCCACAGATGCCGATGTGGTCAACAGTGGTTGGTTAGTGGTGAGTGATGATATGGGCAGCAATTGAGTCTCCCCTGCTTGACCTGTGGGAAGAATTCCTGGTCCTCTGCAAGGACATTCACATAGGGGCCAAGCCTGGGTCCCCAGCTCCTCTGTGTACTTTACAGGTCGGGAAGGATGACATTGATAACTCCAAGCCAGGGCCCAGCCGCCCAGGCCCTTCACCCCTGATCAATCAATACAGCCTAACAGTGGGACTGGATTTGGGGCCACACGACACTAAGTCTCTGCTTAAGTGTGTGGAATCGCTGTCCTTCATTGTCCGTGATGCTGCCCACATCACACCTGACAACTTTGAGCTCTGTGTCAAGACTCTCCGGATCTTTGTGGAGGCCAGTCTGAATGGCGGTGGGTCAGCTGATGAGGGGGCAGCTGGGGAGTAGCCATGCTATTATGCAGGGGAGAGGCCGAGAGGGGAGAAAAGGCAGGATATCTATGCCTATATAGACATGGAAATGTGACCTGAGTCTGGCTCTGCTCAGGATGCAAGTCCCAGGAGAAACGTGGCAAGAGTCACAAATATGACAGCAAAGGGAACCGCTTCAAGAAGAAATCCAAAGAGGGATCAATGCTTCGTCGGCCTCGAACCTCCAGCCAACATGCCTCTCGGGGCGGGCAGAGTGATGATGATGAGGATGAAGGCGTGCCTGCCAGCTACCATACGGTGTCTTTACAGGTCAGTCAGGACGTAAGTATGGCACCCTTTACTTCCTCTCCTCCCCTGCACCTGATACTGGGAGACTGGGGCGGCCAGGGAAAGCCAGGGCTGAGGGGAAGGGCCCATGTGTGCCAGCCCAGGCCCTGGGCCACCATCTTAACAATATTCCCTTACCTAAAACCTTACCTGTAAGTCTTTATTTGCTTAAATTTATTTATTTGTTTTTATTTTATTTTATTTTATTTATTTATTTTTTATTTATTTTATTTTATTAATTTTATGATGGAGTCTCGCTCTATCACCCAGGCTGGAGTGCAGTGGTGTGATCTTGGCTCACTGCAACCTCTGCCTCCCGGGTTCAAGCGATTCTCCTGCCTCAGCCTCCTGAGTAGCTGGGACTATAGGCACGTGCCACCATGCCTGGCTAATTTTTTGTATTTTTAATAGAAATGGGGTTTCACCATGTTAGCCAGTATGGTCTTGATCTCCTGACCTCGTGATCCACCTGCCTCGCCCTCCCAAAGTGCTGGGATTACAGGTGTGAGCCACCGCACCTGGCCTTTAAATTTATTTTTAAACTAAGGTTTACTTATTTTTTAAGTAGGTTCAAAATATACAAAAGGGTAAACTGATAAAAGTTTCCAATCCATTCTTGTCCCCAGCTGCTGAGTCCCCCTCACTAGAAGCAACCACTGTCACCAGTTTCTTGTCTATCCTTCCAGAGTTACCCTGTATCTATTCAAAGGCATATAAAATTAATTCTGTGAGCAGAGTATATATCACTAAATTGATGGAGAACCAATTGCCTTAAATAGAATAACCATAAAAACATGACAAAAGTGGCTGGGCACAGTGGCTCACACCTGTAATCCCAGCACTTTGGGAGGACGAGGTGGGCGGATCACAAGGTCAGGAGATCAACACCATCCTGGCTAACACGGTGAAACCCCGTCTCTACTAAAAATACAAAAAATTAACCGGGCGTGGTGGCGGGCACCTGTAGTCCCAGCTACTCGGGAGGCCGAGGCAGGAGAATGGCATGAACCCGGGAGGCAGAGCTTTCAGTGAGCCAAGATTGCGCCACTGCACTCCAGCCTGGGCGACAGAGCAAGACTCTGTCTCAAGAAAAGAAAAGAAAAATGATAAAAGTGAAAATGTATTAAATCTGGCCAGACACTATTGCCCATCAAAGCCTCTGAGCCTGAGGTTTTCTGTTTTAAAAATGAAATTAACAGCCAGGTACAGTGGGTCACACCTATAATTCCAGCACTTTGGGAGGCTGAGGCAGGAGGATCAGTTGAGGTCAGGAGTTCAAGACCAGCCTGGGAAAAATTGTGAGACCCTGTCTCTACAAAAATTAAAATGCAAAAATTATCTGGCATGGTGGCACACATTGTAGTCTCAGCTACTGGGGAGGCTGAGTAGGTGGGAGGATTTCTTGAGCCTAGGAGATCCAGGAGGCAGTGAACCATGACGGTGCCATGCACTCCAGCCTTGCACAGAGCAAGACCCTGTCTCAAAACATAAGAAATAAAATTGGGCCGGGCGCGGTGGCTCAAGCCTGTAATCCCACCACTTTGGGAGGCCGAGACGGGCGGATCACGAGGTCAGGAGATCGAGACCATCCTGGCTAACACGGTGAAACCCCGTCTCTACTAAAAAATACAAAAACTAGCCGGGCGAAGTGGCGGGCGCCTGTGGTCCCAGCTACTCGGGAGGCTGAGGCAGGAGAATGGCGTGAACCCGGGAGGCGG
>NC_037677.1:98974183-99155651 GCF_003255815.1 Theropithecus gelada
AAAAAAAAAAAAAAAAAAAAAAAAAAGAAATAAAATTGGGCCGGGCATGGTATAATCATACCTATAATCCCAAAACTTTGGGAGGACTATTGCTTGAACCCAGGAGTTCAAGATCATCCTGGGCAACATGGCAAAACCCCATCTCTACAAAAATACAAAAAATGAGCTGGCCGTGGCAGCGCACAGCTGTAGTTCCAGCTACTGACAAGGCTGAGGTGGGAGGATCACCTGAGCCCGGGGGTTTGAGGCTGCAGTGAGCCGTGATTGTGCTACTGCACTCCAGCCTGGGTGACAGAGTGAGACCCTGCCTCAAAACATAAAATTAAATTAACAACATGAGGCTGTCTCTGTCGTCAGCAGGTGTGAAATACAATTGAAAAGAAAGTATCTTTCTCACTGTGAATCAGGATTGTGAAATACTCAGTCCACACACCTCCTAAGTCTTTCTCTCTCATGAGAAATTTCTGACTTGGAGAGTCCTTTGCAAGGACTGGAACAACCAGGAAGTCAAGTCAAGGGAAAGAATAGCAAGTGGGTGAGGTATGGCATGATTGGTGCTAGGGCCACCTTGAGGACTCAGTCAGGGACAGTGAGTGGGAAGGGGGAAAGGCATCCACCAGACCTAACCCCACTCATGTCCTGCCCCCTCCTGTGATCCTAGTTGCTAGACCTGATGCACACCCTGCACACGCGGGCAGCCTCTATCTACAGCTCATGGGCGGAGGAGCAACGCCACCTGCAGACAGATGGCCAGAAGATCGAAGCTGATTCTCGCACCCTCTGGGCCCACTGCTGGTGCCCTTTACTGCAGGGTAAACCAGGAGGGGCAGAGGTAGGGAGTTTGGGGAGCATCAGGATCAAGATGCCTGAAGGATCCTGACCCTGCTCTTGCTCTCAGGTATTGCCTGCCTGTGCTGCGATGCCCGGCGCCAGGTACGGATGCAGGCACTGACCTATCTGCAGCGAGCACTACTTGTACATGATCTGCAAAAGCTAGATGCCCTGGAATGGGAGTCCTGTTTTAACAAGGTGAGACTTCCTACTGGTCTTAAGATAAAGTTCAGATCCTAAGAAAAGGAAAGCCAGGCAGCCTGAAGAGCCCCTAATGTGAGTCTTCAGCCTGCATCATACCTTCCCTTCTGTTCTGTGCCCATCCAGTTCCTGGCTTCCTTGGGGCAAGGCTGCCTAGCTGACCCTCGTAGGGAGACATTGCACATTTACCCCCACCAGGTGCTGTTTCCTCTACTTACCAAGCTCTTGGAGAACATCAGCCCTGCAGATGTGGGCGGGATGGAGGAGACCCGGATGAGGGCTTCCACACTGCTCTCTAAGGTACTGCTCACCACCCTACACCCACCCTCTCTCCCATACCTGCCTTTTCGCAAGGAGGGAAACCAGGGCTTCTGGCAGGACCTAAGATTCATTGTAGGTGCTCACAACCCCCCAGCTATGGACACTAGGCCGGACCTGGGGACCCGAGAGGATTCTGAATCTTAGATCAGAGATTCCTCTATCTCTGATCTAAGATTCTCAGCCTCAGAGAGGGGTCCAGAGGCTCCTACAGTCCCCTCAGCTGAAGGGGGCTGGTGGGCCGTAGGTCTTCCTGCAGCACCTGTCTCCACTGCTGTCGCTCTCTACCTTTGCGGCCCTCTGGCTCACCATCTTGGACTTCATGGACAAGTACATGCACGCAGGCTCCAGCGACTTACTGGTATGTTCCACCTCAGCTCGGCTGCCTGCCTCCTGTCCCACCTGCTGGAAGGACTTGCCCTTTCCCCCTTGGTAGCTACCTCCCTTTACCATACTCTCCCATGCCCTCTTTCCTATTCTCATGGTCCCACTGCCACCTGCAGTCAGAGGCGATCCCTGAGTCTCTGAAGAACATGCTTCTGGTGATGGACACAGCGGAGATTTTCCACAGTGCAGATGCACGGGGAGGTGGCCCCTCAGCCCTCTGGGAGATCACCTGGGAGCGCATTGACTGTTTTCTGCCTCACCTA
Organism: Theropithecus gelada; assembly: GCF_003255815.1. NCBI lineage: Eukaryota > Metazoa > Chordata > Mammalia > Primates > Cercopithecidae > Theropithecus > Theropithecus gelada. The sequence continues at coordinate 98,976,184 of NC_037677.1, forward strand.
CGAGATGAACTCTTCAAGCAGACCGTCATCCAGGGTAGGGGGCTCAGCCCAGCTTTATCAAAAAGAGTCCCCTGCCTGGGCGCAATAGCTTACACCTGTAATCCCAGCACTTTGGGAGGCCGAGGTGGGTGGATTACCTGAGGGCAGGAATTTGAGACCAGCCTGACCAACATAGTGAAACCCCATGTCTATGAAAAATACAAAAATTAGCCAGGTGTGATGGTGGGTGCCTGTAGTCCCAGCTACTCAGGAAGCTGAAACAGGAGAATCGCTTGGACCCGGGAAGTGGAGGTTTCAGTGAGCCGAGATCACAGCCTGAGCGACAGAACGAGATTCTGTTTCAAAAAAACCAGAGAGTCCCCAAAGCTGAATTTATTGTCTGTGCCCTGGGTGGGTAGAAAGGCTATTGGGTAGCTAGGGCTCTGCTGGAAAGAAAGCACTAAGAAGTGCCATTTCGATTCTCTACCATCTCCAGACCCCATGCCCATGGAGCCTCATGGCCCAAAGCCTCTCGCCTCAGCCCACCTGACTTCTGCTACTGGTGATACCAGGACACCTGGACATCCACCTCCCCCAGAGATTCCATCTGAGCTGGGGGCCTGTGGTGAGTCTCTCTGGGCTAGCCTGATAGGCACTGAGTAGCAAGCAGGGGGCCTAAGAGGAGGCCCAAGGGGGCATGGGAATGCTGCTGAGCAGGGGCTGTGAGCCGAGGGAAGGAGGCCACTAGAGAGTCCTGTTGCCGCTCTTCCCATGACAAATGGCAGGACCATAAGCTATGAGAACTATGCAGTCTTCAGGCTTGGGAAGAGAAAGCTGGATCAGGGACTTGGAATGAATTTTCAGAGGTTTCCTTTCAGAGATTCGAGTAGAGAGTAACCTGAAGGCCAGGTGCAGTGGCTCATACCTGTAATCCCAGCACTTTGGGAGGCTGAGGAGGGCAGATCACCTGAGGTCAGGAGTTTGAAACCAGCCTGGCCAACATGGTGAAACCCCGCCTGTACCAAAAAAAATACAAAACTTAGCTGGGCGTGGTGGTGCACACCTATAATCCCAGCTACTGGGGAGGCTGAGGTGGAGGTATCACTTGAACCCGGGAGGCAGAGGTTGCAGTGAGCTGAGATCGTGCCACTGCACTCCAGCCTGGGTGACAGAGTGAGACCCTGTTGCACCAAAAAAAAAAAAAAAACAAAAAGTAGCCTTGCAAAGGTGGTAGAAGGTAGATATAAGGTAGCTGAACATTGAAATGAGTTTTGAGGGGAGACTCCCAACTTTTTAGGCTGGTGGAGGGCGGGGCGTGTTGTTTACAGGAACAAGGAGGAACAAAGATTCTATAAGCAGCCAGCTGGGCAATGTGAGAGTTGTCTTGTGCCAATAAGGGAATCTGACTGTAGCCACCTTGCTTTCCCTACAGACTTTGAGAAGCCCGAGGGCCCCCGAGCCGCCAGCAGCAGCTCCCCAGGATCACCAGTAGCCTCAAGCCCCAGCAGGCTGAGCCCCACCCCTGATGGGCCTCCACCTCTGGCTCAGCCCCCACTGATCCTGCAGCCCCTGGCCTCCCCACTGCAGGTGGGCGTGCCACCCATGACTCTGCCCATCATCCTCAACCCTGCGCTCATCGAGGCCACCTCACCAGTGCCCCTCCTGGCCACACCCCGCCCCACAGATCCCATACCCACCTCTGAGGTCAACTAAGGCAGGTCACTCAGAGATCAGGACCAGTGCTTCCCACCAGGCTTTCCTTGACCCCACTTCTGGCTGTCCTGCGGGCCACAGGCTCTTCAGGCCAAGTCAGAGCTGCTGTTGCTGCCACTTGGATGGGGACCTGAAAAAGAGAACGTTGATAGCCCCAGCTAAGACCCCCAATCAGCTGTGGGACCTTTTTCCTCCTCTGTGCTCCATTCCTGGAGGTTCAGCCTGGGAGTGCACTCAGCTGTCATCTGCAGCCTCTGCCTCCAGCCTGGCAGCTCTGGGAGAGGCATCCGTTTGCCAGCCCTGGAGTGCCTGCCCATGGTCAGGCATTGAGAACTAAGCCCAACCACTCTGCACTTTGTTTTCCACTCCCATTAGCCCTGGGCCACCTCCTCCAGTTCTTCCTCTTTTACTAATTAGTTGGTCAGTTTGGAGAGTTGACTGGCACCATGGAGGGTAGGCAGGTAGGGGCTGGGTGGGGGACTGCCCACAGGAGCATGTACATATGGAAAAACAGAACAACAATGGACTTTTTATGATATAATAAATGTCTTAGTACCAGCATCATTGTCTCTCCCTCCGGTTTCCTTCTTGAGCTTGTGGGTCAGGGCACCATGTTATCGGGCGTGCAGGGCTTGGGCTTGGTGTGAGCAGAGGCTGAGCCTACCTACCACCACCACCCCCTCCCCAACCCCGCTAGATGCTAGGCCTGGGGTCAGGATTCCTTCACCACTGCTGACCCCTGCCCTGCCACAGGGTGCACCCTTGTCATCACAGGTGTGCCCCGGGGCTTGGGCAGTGGCTCGGACAATTGTCATCTTCCCTAACTGTTCCAAGGGAGACACGAGACAACCTGTCCTGGGTGATAGGGAATAGGAGTGAGGGCTGAGCTGTAGTTATTCGTAAGTCTTCTCTCAGACACGTCTCACCATCCAAGAGCGCAAAACAGCCCTTGGGGTTTCAGATGAGCCCGAGAGTTCGAGGCTGCAGTGAGCTATGATTGTGCCACTGTACTTGAGCCCCCCCCCGTCATCCAGGCTGGAATACAGTGGCACAATCATAGCTCACTGCAGCCTCAAACTCAGGTTCAAGCAATCCTCTCACATCAGCCTCCCAAGTATCTGAGACTAAGGTGCGCACCCCTACACTTGGCTAGTTTTTTGTGTATTTTTTGTAAAGACGGGGTCTCACCATGTTGCCCAGACTGGTCTTAAACTCCTGGGCTGAAATGATCTTCCTGCCTCGGCCTCCCAAAGTGCTGGGATTACAGGCGTGAGCCACTGCACCCAGCCCTGGGAAGGATATCTTGCCCACAGCTGCAGTCATGGGTTTGGGGCCCAGGGCATTCATTTTGACCCCAAACTGAAGAGGGGTAACTTTTCCCGGCCCCACAAACCTCAGACCTCACTCACTGCAGCATGATTACAGGATCCCCTCTCCTCCTTTCCCTTGGATCAGGGTAATACAGGTGGGCGTGTGTATGGGCAGGCTGTGTGGCTCCTGCAGGGTGGAGGTGCTATGGGTGTGTGATACTGTGAAATAGATATTTGGTCTTCACCCTGTTTCCTGGCATAACTCTTAAAATCCTTAAAATCTCCAAAGTGATGTCCTTTGATATATGATTGACTGACAGCTGGCAGTCCCTATGTAGCTTCTGGATGGGGGCTGGTCACCAAAGCAGAATTAAAGGGTTGGAACTTTCAGCCTCAGCCCCCAACCTCCAGGGAGGGAAGAGGTACTGAAGGTTAAGTTGATCACCAGTGTCCAGTGGTTTAATCAACCGTGCCTATGTAATGAAGCTTCCCTAAAAACCCAAAAGGGCAGGGTTTGGAGAGCTTCCAGATAGCTGAACATGTGGAGGCTTACAGGAAGGTAAACAAGAGTGCATCCTGTGCCCAGAGGGTGGCGCACCACAGCTCCATGTGGACATCACTCCCAGGCTCTGGACCCTTTCAGACCTCACCCTATGTATGTCTTCATGGCTGGTTATTTGTATCCTTTATAATATTCCCTGTAGTAAACTGGTAAGTGTGTTTCCTTGAGTTCTGTGAGCTGCTCTAGCAAACTAGTTGAACCCAAACGCAAGAAGGGGGTCATGTGCAGCACAATTTATAGCTGGTCAGTAAGAAATACAGGAAAAACCACTTGGGACTTAACAATTGGCATCAGAAGTGGAGGCAATGACTGGGCACCATGGCACATGCCTGTAATCCCAGCACTTTCAGAGGCGAGGCAGAAGGATCCCTTGAGGCCAAGGGTTCAAAACCAGCCTGTGCAACATAGCGAGACCCTGTCTCTATTTAAAAAAAAAAAAAAAGGCATTTTTTTAAAGAAGTAGAGTACAGTCTTGGGGAATGAGCCCTCAACCTATGAGACCTGGCACTATTTCCAATTAGATAGCGTCAGAATTGAATTGGAGGCCACCCAGCTGGTGTCCACTATAGAGCTGATTGCTTGCCTGGTGTGTGGGGGTTTTCCCACACACACACGTTTGGTCACAGAAGTCTTCTGTGTTGATTGTTTTTGAGTGAGAAAATAGAAACACTTTGAATGTGTTTTCCCCTCCCATGGTGGGAAACAAAATTCTGGTTAGTAAGCTTTCCCAAGTGAAGCATCCACATCATCTTGGCTTCCTCCTCCACAATGGTGCCTTCCCTTCCCTGGGGCACAGAGAACAGTGTGGCCCTGTTGTACTTCCAGCTGGCCTCCATTACGGAGAGTTAAGGGCACTCACCCCCTGCACTGGGGCCCAGCTGGCGGTATGATTCTCCAGCACCAGGCTTCCCTTTGCTCAGCATATCCACATGACTGGGCATTTGGACCTGTGCAGCACCTCCCTCAGTGTAGAAAAAGGCACCTCAGAAGTGGGAATAACCTGATGTGGAAAAATACTGATATGAAACCGGAAGCTCTTAGGCTAATTTCTCCCTCTTCCTTCTTCCTCAAGTCCAGGCCATGCCTGATTTGCATGCTAACCAGAAGCCTTGGCCAACCCTGCCCCTGGGAAAATTAGGAGGGGCAGAGAGCCCTGTGTGTGTGCAGAAAAGCCTGCAACTACAGCCAGCTAGATGCTGGGGCATTTGGCTTCAACTATGGTGTCTCTGTTCTCCCATCTGAGCCCCACAAGCTCTGCCTTTAGAAGCTTCCATGTGTTTCCCTATGGGAGAAATAGTGTTGACTGCTGCAAATAAGTCTGAAGGCCACCCTATGAACAAAGAAATAGGACAGCTCTAATGTCCCTTATAAAACCTATCTCAAAAATTAGGAAAGAAGTGGGAACAGGAGTGGAGCAGGGTGCAGTGGCTCACGCCTGTAATCCTAGCACTTTGGGAGGCTGAGGCAGGAGGACTGCTTGCCCAGGAGTTCAAGACCATGCACCTGTGGCCACGCTACTCAGGAGGCTGAGGCAGGAGGACTGCTTGAGCCTGGGAGGTCAAGGCTGCAGTGAGCTATGATGGTGCCACTGTACTCCAGCCTGGCAACCGAGCAAGACTCTGTCTCAGAGAAAAAAAAAAAAGGCTGGAGCAATTGCAAACTGGCCCACTCCCTGCTGGGAAGCAAAGAAAAACATTTGCTGGAAGTTGCATTCTGTTATTAAAAAGTAGCTGAGGCCAGGTGTGGTGGCTCACACCTGTAATCTCAGTACTTTGGGAGGCTGGGGCAGGAGGATCACTTGAGGCCAGGAGCTTGAGATCAGCCTGGGCAACATAGTGAGACCCCGTCTCTATTTTTTAAAAGATTTCAAAAATATATTTAAAAAACAGAAGACCAGCTGATATGCGTGATTTGTATTGTGGACAATATTGTCTCTCAAAAAGCAAAGGAAGCTGCAAGAGGAACTAATAAGTAAGCCTTAATTCTGACCAACAAAGAAGAATGGCTTGGTGATGTGGAAGTAACCAAATCTTGGGGGAAAGTAATAGCATACTCTAGAGGGAAATGCTGGTCTTAATGGACATCTCCCACCAGAAATCCAGGATGACAGATAAAGTCAGGAGGAAAGGTAGAGACGGTTCCATGACTTAAGACCCTAACATAGAGAACTGGCATTGCTAGAGCACCTATATGTGTCAGTATTGAGTGCCTTGCTCAAACATTTTATTTTTATTTAATGTGAGGAGGGGGATTTTGTGTTTTTTGGGCTTTGTTTTGTTTTTTTTTTTCTGAGACAGAGTCTCACTCTGTCACTCAGGCTAGAGTGCAGTGGTGCAATCTTGACTCACTGCAACCCCTGCCTCTTGGGTTCAAGCAATTTTTGTGCTTCAGCCTCCCAAGAAGCTGGGATTACAGGCATGCACCACCACAACTGGCTAATGTTTTTGTTTATTTGTTTTTAGACAGAGTCTCATTCTGTCACCAGGCTGGAGTGCAGTGGCATGATCTCGGCTCACTGCAACCTCCGCCTCCGGGTTCAAGCAATTTTCCTGCCTCAGCCTCCTGAGTAGCTGGGATTACAGGCGCATGCTATCATGCCGGACTAATTTTTGTATTTTTAGTAGAGACGTGGTTTCACCATGTTGATCAGGCTGGTCTCGAACTCCTGACCTCATGATCTGCCCGCCTCGGCCTCCCAAAGTGCTAGGATTACAGGCGTGAGCCACCGCACCTAGCACCTGGCTGATGTTTTGTACTTTTAGTAGAGATGGGGTTTCACCATGTTGGCCGGGCTGGTCTCAAACTCCTGGAACTCAGGTAACCCACCCACCTTGGCCTCCCAAAGTGCTGGGATTACAGGTGTGAGCCACTGCACCCGGCTGTTTTTGTTTTGTTATTTGAGACAGGATCTCCCCCTGTTGCCCAGGCTGGAGTGTAGTGGCACAATCACAGCTCACTGCCGCCTTGACCTCCCAGGCTCAAGTGATCCTCCCACCTCAACCTTCAAACAACATTTTAGAGGCATTTTCTGCACTTACAGATGAGGCTATATACAGGTTCAGAGGCCAAGTCATGGAATTTAGGGAGCTGGGAATCAAACCCAAGTCAGTGTCACTCTAAACCTCATGTTCTTTGATATGACACTTCTTCCATTCAGAAGTAGTGATGGTGAGGCCAGGTGCAGTGGCTCACACATGTAATCCCAGCACTTTGGGAGGCCGAGGTGGGCGGATCACAAGGTAAGGAGATCGAGACCATGCTGGCTAACACGGTGAAACCTATCTCTACTAAAAATACAAAAAAAAAATTAGCCAGGCATGGTGGCACACGCCTGTAGTCCCAGCTACTCGGGAGGCTGAGGCAGGAGAATCACTTGAACCTAGGAGGCGGAGTTGCAGTGAGCCAAGATTGTGCCACTGCACTCCAGCCTGGATGACAGTGTGAGCCTCTGTCTCAAAAAAAAAAAAAAAAAAAAATTAGCCAGGCGTGGTGGTGGGCACCTGTAATCTCATCTACTCGGGAGGCTGAGGCAGAAGAATCGCTTGAACCTGGGAGGCACAGGTTTCAGTGAGCCAAGATGGCACCACCGCACTCCAGCCTGGGCAAGAGTGTGAGACTGTGTCTCAAAAATAATAAATAAATAAATAAATGTAGTGGTGGTGGTATAGTAACCCTCCAAAGCTAAACACATTTTCTATAGCTTCTCATGTGAAATAAAAGGCTAAGCACCTGAGGAAACAGGTTATTACCTAGTGAGCTCAGAGTTTAGTAAAGTTTATAAAAACTGGAAACAGATGCCCACGACCAAGAAAAATATGTGAATTTTCTACGCACATAATGATATGAGAAAGAACAAAACATAGAATGAGCTACAATGGGCATTCCTCCCCACCCCACCACCAAATAGAAAAAAATACTAGGAACAACAAAAGTTGTGGTTATTGGAGCCATGGGTATTTACCTTTGTTGAGGGCTCACTGGTTGGAAGACAAGTGGCTGTGAATGAGCAGAGCCACTCAGCCCCAGGGCTCCCATTGAGAAGGAGCCTGTAATCCCAGCTACTCAGGAGGGTGAGGCAGGAGAATCGCTTGAACCCGGGAGGCAGAGGTTGCAGTGAGCTGAGATTGTGCCACTGCACTCTAGCCTGGGCAACAGAGCGAGACTGTCTCAAAAAAAAAAAAAAAAAAATAGACCGGGCACGGTGGCTCACGCCTGTAATCCCAGCATTTTGGGAGGCCGAGGCGGGCAGATCACAAGTTCAGGAGTTCAAGACCAGCCTAACCAACATGGTGAAACCCCTTCTCTACTAAAAATACAAAAATTAGCTGGGTGTGGTGGTGGGCGCCTGTAATCCCAGCTACTCTGGAGGCTGAGGCAGGAGAATCACTTGAAACTGGAAAGTGGAGGTTGCAGTGAGCCGAGATCACGCCACCACGCTCTAGCCTGGGCAACAGAGTGAGAATCTGTCTCAAAAAATAATAATAATTTTAAAAAATAAGTAAAAGGAAAAATTATTGATACCCCCTATAAATCTGCTCCTCTCTGTGTGCCCCACATCACTAAAGGACAATTCCATTCTTTTTTATGCCAAAACCCCCTCTTTTCTCACATCCTACATCTAATCCTCAGCAAGTCTTGTTACTTCTATCTTTAAATCTATCTAGAATTGCGATTACTTCCCACCACGTTTATCATCCACTAGCACCCAAGCCTCAGCCACTGTCTGTTGGACTACTAGTCTCCCTCCTTCCTTATAGGTCCTTGCATTCGATGGTCTTTACATAGCAGCTAAATGGATCCTTATTTGTTTGTTTGAGACGGTCTCGCTCTGTTGCCCAGGCCGGAGTACAGTGGTGCAATTTAGGCTCACTGCAATCTTCACCTCCTGGGCTCATGCAATTCTCTGACCTCAGACTCCTGAGTAGCTGGGAATACAGATGCATGCCACCACACCCAGCTAATCTTTGCATTTTTTGTAGAGAAGGGATTTTACCATGTTACCCAGGCTGGTCTCAAACTCATGGGCTCAAGCAATCCACCTGCCTCGGCCTCTCAAAGTGCTGGGATTACAGGCATGCAGCCCAAATGGATCCTTTTAAGACACGTTATACCCCAGCCTGGACAACACAGCAAGACCCTGTCTCAAAAAAAAAAAATCTAAAAGCTAAAAAAACTAGGCTGGGCAATGGACCTCACATTGAGAGGTCAATGTGGGCAGATCACTTGAGCGCAGAAGTTTGAGACCAGCCTGGGCAACATGGTGAAACTCGTCTCTACAAAAAAATGCAAAAATTAGCTGGGCCTGGTGGCAGGTACCTGTAGTCCTAGCTACTCAGGAGGCTAAGGTGGGATGATCGCTCGAGCCCAGGAGTTTGAGGTCGCAGTGAGCTATGACCACACCACTGCACACCACTTTGAGTAACAGAGTGAGAGCCCCTCTCAAAAAAAAAAAAAAAAAAAAAAAAAAGATACATTATGCAATTTTCACTCCACTGCTCAGAACTCTCTCACAGCTTTCCATCTTGATCAGAACAAAATCCAAAGTTATTACTTTATTCCACCTACTAACCTTCTTGCTGTTCCTCAAATATGCCAAACACTTGTATCAGAGCTTGGCCCTACTGTTCCCTCCACCTGGAACGCTCTTTCTCCAGATATTCCCCATGACTCACTCCCTTACTTTTTCAAGTCATTGTTTAATTGTTACTTCATCAGAGAGTCCTGCTTTGACTGATACCTAGAAAATCCTTGGCCGGGCGCGGTGGCTCAAGCCTGTAATCCCAGCACTTTGGGAGGCCGAGACGGACGGATCACAAGGTCAGGAGATCGAGACCATCCTGGCTAACACGGTGAAACCCCGTCTCTACTAAAAAATGCAAAAAAACTAGCCGGGCGGGTTGGCGGGCGCCTGTAGTCCCAGCTACTCGGGAGGCTGAGGTAGGAGAATGGCGTAAACCCGGGAGGCGGAGCTTGCAGTGAGCTGAGATCCGGCCACTGCACCCCAGCCTGGGCGACAGAGCAAGACTCCGTCTCAAAAAAAAAAAAAAAAAAGAAAGAAAAGAAAATCCTTGTCACTGTCTAATCCCTTACCTACTTAATTTTTCTCTGTAACACTTATTACCAACTGATATATATCTGTTGGAGTTTTGTCTGCAAGCAGCGGTGTTTAATGGAGTGGGCTCTCACTATTTATTGGTAAATAAATGGAATAAATTTGGGGTGCATCTGCTCTGGGCTAGGCATTGTGCTAGGGCTGGGTGTAGAAACAGATGATCATTAGGATGAAAATTAGTGAAACATGCAATGAAGAAGTTTTTTTTTTTTTTTTTGAGATGGTGTCTCACTCTGTTTTCCAGGCTGGAGCACAGTGGCGTGATCTCAGCTCACTGCAACCTCCGCCTCCCAGATTCAAATGATTCTCCTGCCTCAGCCTCCCTAGTAGCTGGGACTACAGTTGCCCACCACCACATCCAGCTAATTTTTATACTTTTAGTAGGGACAGGGTTTCACCATGTTGGCCAGGCTGGTCTCGAACTCCTGACCTCAAGTGATCCACCCGCCTTGGCCTCCCAAAGTGCTGAGATTATAGGTGTGAGTCACTGTGCCCAGCCTAACAAAGAGGTTTCTTAAGCCCAGATAGAGGAGGCTCTAGCAAATGACAAGCTATTTTGAGTTAGTTTAAAATCTCCAGGCTAACATGCATTAGGAATTGATGAATCTGACAGAGGGGCACACGGGAGCTCATTATACTATTCTCTCCACTCTTCTTTTTTTGAGACGGCGTCTGTCTGTCACCCAGCCTGGATGGAGCGCGGTGGCACGAACATGGCTCACAGCAGCCTCAACTTCCTGGGCTTGAGCAATCCTCCCACCTCAGCCTTCCAAGTAGCTAGGACTACAGGCACTCACCATCACATCTAGCTAACTTAAGTAGAGATGAGGTCTCCCTATGTTGCCAGGGTGATCTCAAACTCCTGAGCCCAAGTGATCCGCCTGCCTCAGCCTCCCAAAGTGAAAATCTTTGTATGTTTGAAATGTTCGCTAATAAAGGTCTTCTTTTTTTAATCTTTAGATAAATTACAGCTTAGACTCTTGTAACTAAAATAGCTCAACCCTTAGGGGTGCTTTTAGAGATGTTGTGGGGACTCGAAGAATCCATGCCAATTTTGGTGGCAATTTGTGAGCACTTTGAAAGGATAGACGTGATCAGTGGTAACCAGCACGGGTTTACTAAGTTAGAGTATACCAAGCTGAATTTCCTCCATTTTTAATTTTATTTTTAAATTTTTATTTATTTATTTAGAGACCTAGTTATGAGACTGGCTAAGTTTTATATTTTTTGAGACGGGGTTTCACCATGTTGCCAAGGCTGGTCTCGAACTCCTGGGCTCAAATGATCCACAAGCCTTGGCTTCCCAAAGTGCTGAGATTACAGGTGTGGGCCACCATGTCTGGCCTTAGTCCATTTTAAATAGGGTTAGGAATCTGACTTACCGGAGAAATGTAGTAGACAACATATCTGGATTTCAGCAAATTGTTTGGCAGAATCTTACGATATTTGTTTGAGAGGCCCACAGTAAGGTGGAAAGGGCTGCTTTGTTTTATATAAATTTAGGGGAAAGAGCTTCATCCTGGAGTCAACAGATTGGGTTTGAATCCTGGCTCTGCCCCTTCCTAGCTGTGTGTTTGGTTACTCCACCTCTCTGAGCCTTGATTTCTTCATCAGTAAAGGTAATATTCACCTCCTAGGGTTGTTGGGAGGGAGAATGAGAACTTCTAAAGTACTCGAACCTAGTGCCTGGGACACTATATTTGCAGGCAAGATGAAGGAGGGTGGGGAAGTAATAGGAAACAGACAGCCCAGATCGAGAGCCATAATAGTCTCTCTTTACTTAGTGCCAGTGCAGGCCTGTGATTCTGTTCTTAAAAACGTCTGGGGCAAGCTGCAGGAAAGATCCCAGATAGCCTATGTTCTACCATAAGCCTAAGGGAGGAGGACTCCAGGCATGGAGATTACTCATGGCACCTGCTAAGGAGAAACGCTACTGACCAGAGAGAGGTCCACTCATGTTCTCGATACTTGGTGAATTCCTGTCCTGACCTCACTGCCTCTAGAAGTGTTCAGGTGGAAACTGGAAGGTCTATAAGAGGCAATTTGGCAGGACACAGTGGCTCACGTCTGTAATCCAAGCATTTTGGAAGGCCAAAGTAGGAGGACCACTTAAGCCCAGGAGTTTAAGACCAGCCTAGGCAACGTAGCGAGATCCATCTCCACTAAAAATTTAAAAATTTGCCAGGTGTGGTGGTGTGCACCTGTAGTCCCAGCTACTCAGGAGAGTGAGAGAATCAGTGCACCCCGGAGTTCGAGGTTGCAGTGAGCCATGATCGCGCCACTGTACTCCAGGCCTGGGTGACAGAGACACTGTCTCAAAAACATAAATAAATAAAATAGGCCGTGTGCGGTGGCTCACGACTGTAATCCCAACGTTTCGGAAGGCGGAGGCCAGCGGATCACCTGAGGACAGGAGTTCGAGACCAGCCTGACCAACATGGTAAAACCCCAACTCTACTAAAAATACATAAATTAGCCGGGCTTGGTGGTGGGCACTGTAATCCCAGATACTCGGGAGGCTGCGGCAGGAGAATGGTTTGAATCCAAGAGGCAGAGGTTGCAGTGAGCCAAAAGCGCCTCACTGCATTCCAGTCTGAGACTAAAAAAAAGAGGCGATTTCCCACATCGGTGGAAATTTGAGCTGTTTAAACTCTGGATGCCTTTTTCAGTTCTAATATTCCAGATCTCCGTGGTGGATAAACACTTAATTTCCCTTCTCCTGCGCAGAGCTGCTGAGTCCTGGCCCGCTGGGAACCTATCACTTCTATAAAAGTCCGAGGTCCGGACTGTCTCTCCCGGAACCCTGAGGCTGATGAGACAGAGCGAGACAGGGGCCTGGGCCAAATGGAGTCTCCTCGCGGCCTCATGAAGGCCGCCAGAGGGCGCCCGGGACCGACCGCAAAAGCAACTTCCTTCCTCTTCCGCTAACTTCCCGGCAGCCCGCCGCTCAGGGTGGGGGCCCCGAGGGCTGGGGCCGTCGGCTTCCCCCTGGGGTTCCCCCGCTTCGGAGAAAGTCAAGCATTAGGCGCAGCCAAAGCCGAGCTGCAGCGGAAGCTCCCGGCCCAAGGTGGCGCTGGGTCAGCGGGTACCTTCTCGGCAGTCCCCTAGCCGGCCGAACTAGTGGCCTGTCGCCCCGCTAGTGGCCTGTCGCGCCTGGTGGCCGGTCGCCCCGCTCCCTGCCCTGAGTGAGCCTGTCCCCTCTCAGGGGCGCGCCCGAGTCGCTCCGGGTTGGCTGTGCCAGTCCAGAGTTAAACTTTCAGCCAATGAAAAAGGGCGCAAGGCGTGACGCACGGAAACGTCATGGGAATTCCCCCCTCCGGGGGGCCGAGAAGGGGCTTTCCCGGCCCCAAGCCCTGCTGGCCGGCGAGTTGTCGCGACCGGTCCCAGGTGGGTCGGGCGCGGAGAGAAGCCGCAACCAGAGCCGCCGCCACGGTGAGTGGCTGGATTCAGACCCCTGGGTGGCCGGGACAAGAGAAGAGCGGGAGGAGGGCCTTTAGCGGACAGCGCCGGGGGCTGGAGAGCAGCAGCGGCACACATCCGGAAAGGGCACGCAGGCAACGACACTCAGATCCACGTCGACATCCTTGTACAAAGACACACGGACCCGTACGTACACCTGTACCTGTGCTGGCGCACACACGGCAGCTTCCGTGCAGTCGCACTCGCACACACATGCACACGGAGACGTGCCCACCGGTGCACTGGTGCCTGCACCCACACCCTTCACGCACAAACTCAAGATACGCTCACTTGTGTCTATACATCAAGACAGGCGCTGACACACACCCACACTGAGAAGCTCGGGACTCACCTGTCTACACACATGCTCGCTTGCACACTCATGTTGACGCCATGGACACACAACATGCACCCAAGCACTAGAGCCGAAACACACTTGTGGAGCTGTGATGGAGACACACGCTTGTATTGGGTGGGGAGCGTGCAGAGGTCTCCCTGTCGCCTGCGTGCCCAGAGCCGGTGCGGTGTGGGACCAGCTGCTGTTGCGAGGTTTGGGAAAGAGAAAAGAGGAGCCGGAGGAGAAGACACTTTTCCCGCGGCCCCAGAATCGTGTTCTCGGGGCAGAACCCCGGGGCCTCCCACAGGAAAGAGCCCCCGCCTACAGGCTGTTCGAAGGGGAGGCCGTCAGACAGCAGGAATGTCCCCCCAAAAGCCCCCGGGGTTTATCAGCCGTGGCCTCCCTCCTGGCAGAAATTCCCAAGGTTGCTCCAGACCGGGGGAGGGGAGCGGGAGGCGGACTTGGCCCCAGACTGCCAACCTCCCCACGGCCGTGAGGGACCCTCCTGTTCCCTGCCCTGGAGGGAGGAGGGGGCTTAACCCCCACCGCGGCTCCCCGGATTCTCCTCTCCCTCTACCCGCTGAAAAGCAGCGGGAACCCGCAGACGGGTGAGGACCTCCCGCCCCTCCCGTCGTGAGGGCGGGGCCACTGGCGTCATTTCCAGGCCCGCCCCCTCCGGCCCCGCCTCCCCTTGGTATTTTCGGGACTTTCCTAAGCTGCTCTAACTTTCCTGCCCCTTCCCCGGCCAAGCCCAACTCCGGATCTCGCTCTCCACCGGATCTCACCCGCCACACCCGGACGGGCGGCTGGAGGAGGTCGGACCGTCCCCCAAATCTGGGCCCCCATCTCCCGCCCACCCCCATTTAGATCTGACCCCCTCCCCCACGCCACTCCTCCCAACTTTAGGCGGGCGCCTAAAATTCTGGGAAGCAGAACCTGGCCGGAGCCACTAGACAGAGCCGGGCCTAGCCCAGAGACATGGAGAGTTGCTACAACCCAGTGAGTCACGCTGCCTGCCCCTGACCCGGCCGGCCGCCCCCCGTGTCTGTCCACCTGTCTGCCCGAGCCCCCTCTGCTGCCATACACCTGCATGCTCGCAGATGCTCTCAGCCTACCAGTCTGTCCATCTGTCTACAACTCTGCCTCCAAAAGGAGCTTTCTCTTGGGCCTGAGGAGGAGGGGGAGTGACCACTGAGGACTTGGAGATGGGAGGTGGGGCCGTGGGGGGGGCGCTGAGAGTTGGATGCCACCCCCAGTCTGTCTCCAAACCAGGGTCTGGATGGCATTATTGAATATGATGATTTCAAATTGAACTCCTCCATTATGGAACCCAAGGAGCCAGCCCCAGAGACAGGTCAGTAAGTTCACTAACCTCCTCTAGTCCTAAAGGTAGGGGGAGGGAGAGCATGTGCCTTCTGCCTGGGGGAAGGGCTGGGAGATAGTGGCTCAGCAAGGTCTCCCTGTCCCCAGCTGATGGCCCCTACCTGGTGATCGTGGAACAGCCTAAGCAGGTGAGTAAGCAAAAGGGAGGGTATGGAATGGCTTCAGCTTTGGGGACAAATGGGGTAGTGGTAGCTGGCAGGCCATGGAGGAGCCATTGCCCAAGGAGGCCACAGGGGATTGGATGGTCACTGCTGCTGATCAGAGTGCTGTAGTTGTGGTTCAGAGCGGATACTACCAGGCACTGTGGTCACTGCTGGCCGGGGTGGTCTTCCCTGATCACAATGCTACTCTGCCCTTGGACCTTCAGAGAGGCTTCCGATTTCGATATGGCTGTGAAGGCCCCTCCCACGGAGGACTGCCCGGTGCCTCCAGTGAGAAGGGCCGAAAGACCTATCCCACTGTCAAGGTGAGCCAGGATGGTGCTGGAGGGTTGGCTAAGTGGACAGCACGCCCAAGGCACTGACAGTCCCTGCCTCTCCTAGATTTGTAACTACGAGGGACCAGCCAAGATCGAGGTAGACCTGGTAACACACAGTGACCCACCTCGTGCTCATGCCCACAGTCTGGTGGGCAAGCAATGCTCGGAGCTGGGGATCTGCGCCGTTTCTGTGGGGCCCAAGGACATGACTGCCCAGTAGGTGCCCTCTACCCCTGGCCCCCACTGATATGCCCCTCACTCTCTGCCAGTCCTAAGCCCCAGCCCACCTCCATGAGCTTAGCATCTGACCAAGGGGAGAGAGGTAGGTTGGCCCCAAACCCAAGGGCCCAAGTAGAAACTCCAGTGGCTTCCCTGAGGAAGTAGGGCTGAGCTGAGCCCTGACAATGGGAAAGGCACCTCAGGAAGAAAGAACTGCACGGCCAAAGGCCTCCGATTCTCCCGTCTCCTCAGATTTAACAACCTGGGTGTCCTGCACGTGACTAAGAAGAACATGATGGGAACTATGATACAAAAACTTCAGAGGCAGCGGCTCCGCTCTAGGCCCCAGGGCCTTACGGGTATGGGTGCGGTGGGGGGAGGGTCATGGGAGGTGCTCAAGGAAGGAGCAGGGAGGGAGAAGCCCAGGGGTCACACATGTACCCACTGCCCAGAGGCCGAGCAGCGGGAGCTGGAGCAGGAGGCCAAAGAACTGAAGAAGGTGATGGATCTGAGTATAGTGCGGCTGCGCTTCTCTGCCTTCCTTAGAGCCAGTGATGGCTCCTTCTCCCTGCCCCTGAAGCCAGTCATTTCCCAGCCCATCCATGACAGCAGTGAGTATCCTGACTACCTGGGGTGCCAGGCCTGGTGGCAGAGGTGGCACGAGGGGTGACCTTAAGCTGTGGAGTCAAACAGGCCCGGGTTTCAGAACCTGGCCCTGCCACATAGATGCTGAGTGATCCTGAGCAAGTCATTTCCTCCCCCTGAAGCTTCTATCTTTAGTAAATGCGAATATTGGGTGGTTCCTGCAGCTCCAGGGGTTGCTAAGATAAGGAATACAGAGCACCCAGCTCCTTAAATGTGGCCATGGCTATTGCATCATCTCAGCTAATCCATATCCCACCCCATAGAGTCTCCGGGGGCATCAAACCTGAAGATTTCTCGAATGGACAAGACAGCAGGCTCTGTGCGGGGTGGTGATGAAGTTTATCTGCTTTGTGACAAGGTGCAGAAAGGTGAGACTGGAGCCCAGGCTGGGCGCCAAGGACATCGAATATAAGACTGGGGCCAGGGAAGCTCTAGGATAAATGGCCCCGGAGATTCCACCGGGAGCTGCGGCCAAGCTTCCGTTTTCCTTGTAGATGACATTGAGGTTCGGTTCTATGAGGATGATGAGAATGGATGGCAGGCCTTTGGGGACTTCTCTCCCACAGATGTGCATAAACAGGTATCCAGGGCTAGGGCCCAGGCTGGGGGCTAAATTAGGCTAAGGACTCACTGACACCCTGTGTCTCCCTGTACCCCCCAGTATGCCATTGTGTTCCGGACACCCCCCTATCACAAGATGAAGATTGAGCGGCCCGTAACAGTGTTCCTGCAACTGAAACGCAAGCGAGGAGGGGACGTGTCTGATTCCAAACAGTTCACCTATTACCCTCTGGTGGAAGGTGGAGCTGGGCTGAGGACCCCAGGGGGATGGTGGGGGGCCAGGCTGGGCTAGAAGGTCCCAAGAGCTAGATGTGGGGATGCATGAGCCAAGTCAGGAGTGTGGAGGGTCTGAGGAGGTGCTTCCTAGGAGCCAGCCTGAGGGCTCTTCTGGGAAGGGCCCCTGAGGCATGACACAATAATTGGGCTCAATCTCATTTTCCTCTGCCCCCAGACAAGGAAGAGGTGCAGCGGAAGCGGAGGAAGGCCTTGCCCACCTTCTCCCAGCCCTTCGGGGGTGGCTCCCACATGGGTGGAGGCTCTGGAGGTGCAGCGGGGGGCTATGGAGGAGCTGGAGGAGGTGAGGGGGTGCTGATGGAGGGAGGGGTAAAGGCAAGAGAAGCTGTGGAGGAAAAAACCAGGGAGAGGCCAGGCGTGGTGGCTCACGCCTGTAATCCCAGTACTTTGGGAGGCCAAGGCAAGCGGATTACCTGAGATCAGGAGTTCGAGACCAGCCTGGCCAACAGGGTGAAACCTCATCTGTACTAAAAATACAAAAATTAGCTGGGCATGGTGGCAGGCGCCTGTAATCCCAGCTACTCGGGAAGCTGAGGCTGGAGAATCGCTTGAACCCGGGAAACAGAGGTTGCAGTGAGCCGAGATCGCACCACTGCACTCCAGGCTGGGCAATAAGAGCAAAACTCCATCTCAAAAAAAAAAAACAAAAACAAAAACAAAACTGGGAGAGTCCTGGCTGGTGCCCGCTTCCCACAGCCCTGCCTGTACCCACAGGTGGCAGCCTCGGTTTCTTCCCCTCCTCCCTGGCCTACAGCCCCTACCAGTCCGGCGCGGGCCCCATGGGCTGCTACCCGGGAGGCGGGGGCGGGGCGCAGATGGCCGCCTCGGTGCCCGGCAGGGACTCCGGAGAGGAAGCCGCGGAGCCGAGCGCCCCCTCCAGGACCCCCCAGTGCGAGCCGCAGGCCCCTGAGATGCTGCAGCGAGGTATGGCGTCCAGGGCACGGACGGTCGGGGCGCTGGGGCTGAGGACCCAGCTCTGACCCACGCCCTCTGTCGCCCCCAGCCCGAGAGTACAACGCGCGACTGTTTTGCCTGGCGCAGCGCAGCGCCCGGGCCCTACTCGACTACGGCGTCACCGCGGACGCGCGCGCGCTGCTGGCGGGACAGCGCCACCTGCTGACGGCGCAGGACGAGAACGGAGACACGTAGGCAACAGAGGGCCTGGCGGACGCGGCGCGGGGTGGGGTGGGGGCAGGAAAGGGACCGGCACAGAGCCGGGCTCTGCAGTTTTCGGACACACCAGGCTTCAAGTCCGGCCTCTCTGTTCACCAGCTCTGTTCAAGATGCTTGGTCTCTCCAAATTTCAGTTTTGTCGACCGTGCAAGGGGTACAGTTATAGCACTTACCTACCTCAAAAGGTGCTAGGAAACGTTAAGTGCAGGCACAGCGATGCCCTGGGCCACGTGCTGGGTTCCACGGGCCCCAGCGAGGGAGTCTATGAGGGCGGTGGGGCTTTGAGAGCGAAGGATGCTCTGAGTGGCTGGGCCAGACTCTCGCTCCCCAACCCCCAGACCGCTGCACCTGGCCATCATCCATGGGCAGACCAGTGTCATTGAGCAGATAGCCTATGTCATCCACCACGCCCAGGACCTCGGCGTCGTCAACCTCACCAACCACCTGCACCAGGTGCGGGGGCGCCTACTGGGGAGGTGGGAGGGGTTGGAAGGCAGGTGGGTCTCGGGTCTGGCTCACCCTGCTTTCATCCCCAGACGCCCCTGCACCTGGCGGTGATCACCAGGCAGACGAGTGTGGTGAGCTTTCTGCTGCGGGTGGGTGCAGACCCAGCTCTGCTGGATCGGCATGGAGACTCAGCCATGCATCTGGCGCTGCGGGCAGGCGCTGGTGCCCCTGAGCTGCTGCGTGCACTGCTTCAGAGTGGAGCTCCTGCTGTGCCCCAGCTGTTGCATATGCCTGACTTTGAGGGTGAGCTCCCCATCTCACCTGACTAGGGGGCAGGTGGGGACCAGGGAGGGTGTCTGACCAGTGTGCAGAATGGACTATGAGGTGTCAAGGTTGAATGGTCAGGGCTGGCCCAAGGACCGCCTTAAGGGTCATAGCTGCAGGTTGAGTATCCTGCATCCTTAGGATTGTATCCAGTACACCTGGCGGTCCGAGCCCGAAGCCCTGAGTGCCTGGATCTGCTGGTGGACAGTGGGGCTGAAGTGGAGGCCACAGAACGGCAAGGGGGGCGAACAGCCTTGCATCTAGCCACCGAGATGGAGGAACTGGGGTTGGTCACCCATCTGGTCACCAAGGTGGGACTGAGGATTGTGGAAGGAGTGGGACCAAGGGTGGTGGAGGGGCCAAAGACGGTGAAGCGGGGGCTGGCTAGGGGGACCATGCTGTGGTGTCAACCCTTGCCTCTCGCACCCCCAGCTCCGGGCCAACGTGAATGCTCGCACCTTTGCGGGAAACACACCCCTGCACCTGGCCGCTGGACTGGGGTACCCGACCCTCACCCGCCTCCTTCTGAAGGCTGGTCAGTCTCACCCTCAGGGGCACTTGAACAGGGTGAGGGGAAGGGAAAGAGGTGCCTCCCGGTCCTCCCACTTTGCAGTCCTTAATGTGGGCCCCCACCAAACCTCCCCATGACGGCCTCCCTCTCCCAGGTGCTGACATCCATGCTGAAAACGAGGAGCCCCTGTGCCCGCTGCCTTCACCCCCTACCTCTGATAGCGACTCGGACACTGAAGGGCCTGAGAAGGACACCCGAAGCAGCTTCCGGGGCCACACGCCTCTTGACCTCACTTGCAGCACCAAGGTGAGGCCAGCCTGGAACTAGAAGCGCTCTGAGTGACGGGGTCCAGAGTATCTGGACTTAAAGACACGGGCTTAAGGACGAGGTGGGAGGTAGTCAGAGCGGCGGCTGTCTCCCCAGGTGAAGACCTTGCTGATAAATGCCGCTCAGAATACCATGGAGCCACCCCTGACCCCGCCCAGCCCTGCAGGTGAGGAGCATCAAGCATCCCCAGCCCAATTCCTCAAACAGAAATTCTTCTCCTTCAGGACCCTCTGAAAGAGGCCTCCCTTTCTCTACCCTCAGCCCCATCCATCACCCCTCGTGGTCCTGTCTGTCGCTTACCTTGGGAGAAAGGCAGTGTTCAGGTGTCCATGTCCCCACCCAACTCTGGAGGTAAATGACATGTCTATGTGTCCCCCTCAGGGCCGGGACTGTCACTTGGTGATACAGCTCTGCAGAACCTGGAGCAGCTGCTAGACGGGCCAGAAGCCCAGGGCAGCTGGGCAGAGCTGGCAGAGCGTCTGGGGCTGCGCAGCCTGGTGGACACGTACCGACAGACGGCCTCGCCCAGCGGCAGCCTCCTGCGCAGTTATGAGGTGGGTTGGCCTTCGCCCTGCCCCCTCCCCATCCTCCTTTCCCGATCTGAGTCCAGGTGCCTCCTTGGCCCCAGGGCTTCCGAGCATACACCCTAACATGACTCAGACCTCATCCCGCTGTTTTTTTTCAGCTGGCTGGCGGAGACATGGCAGGTCTGCTGGAGGCCCTGTCTGATATGGGCCTAGAGGAGGGAGTGAGGCTGCTGAGGGGTCCAGAGACCCGAGACAAGCTGCCCAGCACAGGTAAAGGGGCATCCCTGGAAGGGGGATCTGGGCTTGGAGGGTGGGAGGCCTGAGTCCTTGACTATCCCATTCCTGTCCCCATTTACCCCCAGCAGAGGTGAAGGAAGACAGTGCATACGGGAGCCAGTCAGTGGAGCAGGAGGCAGAGAAGCTGGGCCCACCCCCTGAGCCGCCAGGAGGGCTCTGCCACGGGCACCCCCAGCCTCAGGTGCACTGACTTGCTGCCCGCCACCACCCCCCTTCCTGCACCCCCTGTACAGTGTCCCCACCTATTTCAAATCTTATTTAACACCCCACACCCACCCCTCAGTTGGGACAAATAAAGGATTCTCATGGGAAGGGGAGGACCCCTCCTTCCCAACTTATGGCAGCCCCTGATGTGACTCTTGTCCCTGGAACCAGCTACCCATCCTGCCCACACGCCAGGCATGGTGAGAAGAGAAGGATGAGGCCCAGCCAGCAAGTCCAGAGCAATTTTAATGGGGGTGGAGGCTGTACAAAGGGCAAGGCCCACTGAAGCGGGGAAAGCCAGGTCGTGCTGCCCCCGGCCCAGGTATGGGGCCTTGGCATGGACGCCCTTCCTCCACCTCCAGCAAGAGAGAGGGTGAGCCCTTGGGGAGGAAGGAGGGGAAACCAGCTCAGCCCCAAATCCTGGTCTCTGTCCAAGCCAGGCCCCAGGACAGAGGGGGGACTGCTGGTGTCAGGGTGGGGTGGTCTCAGCAGAAAGCAGAAATGGCATCAGGCCTCTCCCACACAAAAAAAAAGCATCAAAAGTTCAGGGGCGCTAGCCCCTCCCACCCCCGCCCACCCTGTACGAAAAAGTGCAAAACATTATCACAAAAAGGGGCTCTCGGACGTGCCCCTAGCCTAGGCTCCTGAGGCCCAGGCCCCAGCCCTGCCCTGCCCCGGACACCGCGTCCGGCGCGGTCGGGCCCTAGACCGGGAGGCCCTCGTGGGTGGCCCGAGGCCGGCCCGGGCTCAGGCAGGGCCATGTCATCCTGCAGGTGCCCAGCAGGCACCCCCCACCCCAAACCTCATCTCAGGGCTTCCGCCGCCCACTGCCTGCCCCTGGCCGAGGCTCTGAGCTGTGACGCTGAGCCCGGGGCTGGCTGGAGGGTTTGGACTGCAGGGAGGGACTGGAGTGAGAAGGAGGGAGTCCGTCCTCTGTGCTCCCGGCCTGGGCTAGTGCTGCCTCCACTGCATCCAGCTCCTCGCTGCCTGCCTTCAGCTTGACCCGAAGCAGCGCTGCATAGGTGCTATAGCGGGATTTCTGAGGCAGAGGGGCAGGAGCTGTGAAAGCCTGTTCTCTGCCTTCTGCCCACCCCCGCATCTGGGCCAGGGAGGGCTGCCAGCAGGGCAGGAGATGGCAGGTGCCCGGCCAGGACTGTGGGATGGTCCCATGCAGGCTGGTACCCTCTCTGGGCTCTCCTGGGACCATCATCTGTAACCTAATGTGTCTTGAGCCTTTACTAGAGCTGGGGAAATGGCACGCTTGACATACGCCTCACCTCGAAACCCCAGTGGGTGTCAAATGTTATCCTTCTTGCACAGAGGAGGAAACTGAGGCTTAGATTAAGCAACCTGCCCAAGGACCTCCAGCCGGTTCCACTCTTAGAGTTCATGCCCTTCACCCTAGTGTGGGCCTGCGTGTGTGGACAGAGGCGCAGGCAGGGAGGCTCACCTCAAACTCCAGGTAGGCCTCCTTCTGCCGCTGCTCTTCAGCCTCCTTGCCCCGGCCCTTCTTGCCCAGCTGGGCGGCTCGGTGCTCCCGCAGCTCACTTGCCATGGCCTTCAGCTTGGCCTCGTGGGTCCGCACCTGTTCCTCCTAGTGGCCAGGGGGAGGCATGGCCATGGTCACTCTGCCCTATATAGTGCCTCTGTGCAGATTTTTAAAAAGATGCCCCTTCCTTTGGACAAACAAACACTATGTTTGGGTTCCCAGCTGGCAAGTGGGACCCAGTGGGGGCTGGATTTCAGCCCCTGCTCACCCCTGTGGCCAGCATCCTGGTGCAGGGGACATCTCCACGATCATACACAGCAGCCTTGAGTGCAGTGGGCCTGAGCCTAACCCCCTCCATCCCACTGGCACCAGGTGGACAGAGCTGGGGCTACCTGGGAGAGGCGGGTGGCAGCGCTGGGCAGGAGAGGGCGGCTGAACTTCTTTTGGGAGCTAACAGCAGCTGGGAAGGGGGGCGCAGAGAACATAGCGGCTACTACATTGATGCGCGTGATCCAGGACTGCATCTGCTCCAGGCTCCTGGGGAGAAATCACAGCCCCTTGGGACCTGGGCCCAGGGTTTCTGTCCCAGGATGCCAGTCCTGGCTCAAGTGTGGCCTGAGAAGGAATGAAATCCAGAGACAGGGAGGGGAGCAGGATGGGAGGTGGGGGAAGGGGTCCAGGATGGGCAGGAGGAGGGCACTCACGGGGCCTGGAAGAGGAAGACCCGCCAGTCAGCTGTGCGCAGGTAGAAGACATGGGGCCTCTTGCTGTAGTCACTGGCACGAGTGGCCAGGGCATGGTGGATGCTGATGGCATTCTTGAGCTCCGTCTCTGAAAGGGCCTTCCCAGGCTTGTACTCCTCCTGCAGGGGTGCCCATCTTATCCTGGCCCCAAAAGCAGCCTGGCCCAGCCCCACCTACTCCCACCCATCCATCACCCACCAGCCAACTCAGTCCCGGCCCCAGCCCCCTGGCCTGGCCCCACACCTTCTGCAGGTAGAGGATCATGCCCTTGAGGATCCCGTGGAAGCTCTTCCAGCCCCGCTTGCCCCGAGGTGCTGCAGAGAGAAAAGACAGGTCAGGGGACCCTGGAACAGGCCCACTCCCATCCATCCCCCAGACGCCACCCCCCCCGCCACTCAGCCACGTACTCTTCCTGCAGTCAGGGTCTGCGTGCACCTTTCGCACCAGGGCCCCGTGCTTGTAGACAGCAGCCCCAGGCTCGGGAGTCAGGTCCAGGAAAGGGCTGGAGCCGCTGCCACTGCCCCCGCTGATCCGCTTGATGACCTTGGGGTTGGGGTCGGCCAACTCAGACAGAGAGCGTCTCAGCTCCTCCTCGTCTCTGCAGGTGTGATCACCTCAGAGGGGGCTGGCCGTGGAGCCGTGACCCCCGCTTCAGTTCTGGCCTCTGCCTGCCCTGGAAAAGCTCCCCCAGTGTTTGTGGCTTGGGGGGCTCAACCTGAGGGTCCTGTCATGTCTCCAGCCTCAGATCACACCTCCCCAATGTGTGGTTCTGCCCCCTCAGAGCAGGGCACTTCCCTCAGAGTTCCCCAGCCTCGAGCTACCACTGTCCCTTCCTCCTATCAAGTAGGGCCAGCACTATCCTCTCCATTGCTGCACACCCGCAGCCCTCACACCCTTCTCCACCAGGACATCCCCAGGTCTGCCTCTGCTAGCTCAACCACATCCAGCCCCGGGCTTTGCTCATGGCTTGTGGCTAAATGGTAGCAGATGGAAGAAGTAGCTTCCTAGTGCCACCCCCACCCCAACCCCATACATCCTGGTCTACAGGCTCAGTCAAAGAAAAAATCGGATTCTATCTTGTCACTCCCTTGCTCAAGAACCTGCAGTAGCTCCCTGTTGCCTCTCATATGGAGCCTATACTGCATCTCCCCCAACACTGTTTTTCTCCATCCCAGCCAGGCCTGCCTTCATTGGTTCCCCACCCCATACTCATTTCAGCCACCACACCTTTGCCTCCCAAATTCCAACTTCCCCTTTCCTCTTCCCAAATGCTGCCCCAACTTCATGGCCCCAGTCTCAACCCTCCAAAAGCCTTCCCCAATCACCCCCTGTACCCTAATCCTGAGCTGTGCCTCCCCTGAGATCTCCAGTGACTGGGAACTCCCAGCTAACTGGGCAGTGAGGGAGTCTCAGTGGATAAAAGCAAATGTGAGTGATCTATGAACTGTGAAAATAAGACCTCTACCCTCAGACTGGGGACCCCAAGGCCCAAACTGGATTTCTTCCCTCAGACTAGGCTCTTCCAAGACATACTTATGAGTCTCTATGTTTCTGTTTTCTTTTCTTTTTTTTCTTTTTTTTCTTTTTTTTTTTTTTGAGACAGAGTCTCGCTCTGTCACCCAGGCTGGAGTGCTGTGGCGCAATCTCGGCTCACTGCAAGTTCTGCCTCCCGGGTTCACACCATTCTCCTGCCTCCGCCTCCAGAGTAGCTGGGACTACAGGTGCCTGCCACCATGCCCGGCTAATTTTTTTGTATTTTTAGTAGAGACGGGGTTTCACCGTGTTAGCCAGGATGGTGTCGATCTCCTGACCTCGTGATCCTCCAGCTTCGGCCTCCCAAAGTGCTGGGATTACAGGCGTGAGCCACCGCGCCCGACCTTTTTTTTTTTTTTTTTTTTTTGAGACGGAGTCTTGCTCTGTTGCCCAGGCTGGAGTGCAGTGGTGCAATCTCGGCTCACTACAAGCTCCGCCTCCCGGGTTCACACCATTCTCCTGCCTCAGCCTCCTGAGTAACTGGGACTACAGGTGCCCGCCACCACGCCCGGCTAATTTTTTGTGTTTGCAGTAGAGACAGGGTTTCATCATGTTAGCTAGGATGGTCTCAATCTCCTGACCTCGTGATCCACCTGCCTTGGCCTCCCAAAGTGCTAGGATTACAGGCATGAGCCACCGCGCACGGCTGAGTCTCTATGTTTCTATTGGAGGCTGCCAAGAACAGACAGCATGGTTACTTGTTTTGTTCTGTGACATCTGGGCTCCCTAGGACCTGAGAGGGCCTCTTGTGCTGCTGGTCAAGGCCCTGCTTCCAGAGGCTTCTGCTTTTCCACTAGGGTTGCCAGGGGACCTCCCTTTGATGTTTCAGCACCTCTCTTCCCACCCCAACCCACTTGTCATAACAACCCAGCTAGAGACAAGATACAGAACCCCAAATTCAGGCAGACATCTCCAAAGAAGGAAGTGAGGCAGCCTCACTGCCTCTCATGGCCTCTCACTCTCCTCCCCTGCCCCACCCAGGGCCCACCCCAGCTCTCTCAGCCTCCCCAGGCAGCCCCTTCCCCATGCCCCATCTTAGCCCCACCACGCAGCCCCGGGACTCACATGGCCCACTGCAGCTTCTCATTCTTGATGGAGCTGTACAAGGCCTGGGGGGTGGGGGAAACAAATTAGGGGGTTGTGGGTCAGTACCCCAGTGTCAGAGCTTAGAGCCTTCCCCTCTCACTTGGGAGATGAGCCAGAACTAAGGGCAAAGGGCAGCAGGATATAATGACCAAGAACACAGGCTCCAGAATGGAGACCCAGGCCCGGCTCCACCACCTGAGCTGCATGACTTTGGGCAAGTATCCATGGAGAGGAACAAACGTAGTAACATGTGGGCACAGGCAGTTAGCACAGGGCATCCCGGCACAAGGCTGACGCACAGTAAATGGTTGTTGCTATTATTATCTTTATTGTTGTTAAGGGGCTGTCCTGCTCAGATCCTGGGCTGGAGAAGCACAGCCCTGGAGGGAATGGGGAAAAGCAGCCCAAGAAATTCCCCTTCCCCCAACCATGCGCTCTGGCCTGTTTCCACAGGATGAGCCCACACATAGCATATGGGGAAACTGCGACCCCAGGATAGAGGACTCGCCCTCTCAGCACCTTTCTTCACTAATAGAGAGCACACTATCATGGCTCCCAACACCAAGACAAGCTGAGGCCTCCCCCTAACCCTGACAGCCCCAACAAGCCAAATGCCAGGGTGGTCCAGCGCCCTGCCCATGTGCACACTTTCTCACCAGAGAGCAAACACTCATCTAAAAAGCAGTGGTTTTAGCTTCCAATTCCTGCATAGCCCAAACTCTGTGTGATGTGAACCAGCCACTTCCCCTCTATCCAGCTGGCCTGGGGACATTTGGGGGTTCCGGGGTGGTCAGAAGAGAGAACAGGCTCCAGAAGTGGCATGGGGTCCCCTCTTCTCTGGAGTGGCCTGGAACATGGGTCCACGCCAGCGCCTCCAACTGTGGGGGTACTTCCGTCAGCCTGTCCGTGAGTGGGTGTGTCCCCAGCATGTGCATGTTGGGCTAAGTGTGTGGCGTGTGATGCTGCCTGCATGTGAGCTGGGTGCAGTGGTGACGTTGGCAACTTCCCTGTGATGGGACACAGCCTCCCCTTCACTCCTCCCAACAAACCAGTCTCTGACTCTCTCACTGCCCACGGCCATGCCCAGCCACACGGCAAACCAGGCATCCCAACTGGGCACACACTGTTCACACCCTTGTCTGGGGATGGGTGTACCCCACAGCCTCCAACCCCCGCTCCACCGCCCCCAGCACAACCAAGGCAAATCAACACATAGACCTTCCAGCACACACCCAGTCAAAACCCAGCATGGCTCAGACCCTTAATCCTCACTCACCAACTCTCTGGCCAGAAAGCGGAAGCGTCCACCAACATCCAACCTGCAATCCTTGCCTCCAGCCTTCTAGTTCACCCCTGCCCTGTCTCAGGACCCCTTCGGCGCACCACCACACCTCCTTCGAGGGCCCCGAACCCCATCGGTGGGCCGCAAGTCATATTCAATCTAGAAAACCCTCTTCGGTTTGTGAGGCCCACCTTGGTCCCAGGGTCTGTGCCCTCCCTGCCCCCCAGCCCGTGCCCACCTCTGGCTGCCCCTGACCTCTGTCCCTACCAGCCTACCAGGCTCTGCCCGCGGTTCGCGCCGCCCTCGGTGCCTCCCTCAAGCCTCCCCCTCAGTCGCCCCCCAGCCTGGCGTGGGCCGCGGCCCCAACGCCCTCACCGCCTTTTTCTTCTTGCGGCTCTGCAGGCGGCTGACCACCAGGTCGGTGTAGAGCACCGGCTTGAGGCTGCGCGAGCGCTGCGGCCAGCCGTAGCACAGGGTCTCCGCGCCGCGGTGGGTGCGCCCGTAGCGCACGGAGCACAGCGAGCGCGAGCGCAGCCGCCCGGCGCTGCTGTGGATGCTGTTGACGCCGATCATGCTGGCCCGGCCGGCGCGCCGAGGCCCCCGGCCATGCCCCCGCCCGCCCTCGGCCCCCGGGCCGCCCGGACGGCCCGCGGACCGCTCCCCCGACAGCCAGCGCGAGCGGCGCGGCCTGGCCCGAGCCGGCCCGGCTCTCAGGGACGCACGGAGTGCGCGGCGGTGGCGGCGCTGTCTGCTCTGCGGCTGGGCTACAGCGGGAGGGGGGCACCGACGGGAAGGGGAGGGCGAGGGCGGGGGGCGGGGATCGCATGAAATGGAGGCGCCGGATCGCGAAGGGGGCCCTCCCCGCGCGGCCACTGGGAGGAGCCTGGGGAGGCCAGCGTGGGTGGCAGCTCCGGGGAGGCTGGGAGCGCCGCTATGCCTGGGGCTGTGACGCTGGGCGGACCCAGCAGGGTCTGGAACTCCCTTCTGGCTCGTCTGGGTTGGGGTGGTGGGAGGCGAGAGGCCGGACCGCTTCCCTGCGGCCCTTTTCCACTGAGCCAAGAGGGACCCCGAGGGAGGACCAAGGCAGGGAAGGAGCAGCCCCGACTTCATGCAGCTCACCCGCAGATACCCCCCATATATAGATCCCAAGTCACGTAACACACCTCGATTCTGACGTACACCCCAACAAACCAGACGCACCAGTTCACGGTCACCCCAACTCGCAGACACTACCCATTCAAATGGACACTTCAAAACTTACAATCTTTAGCTCACAAACATACACCCCCTACTCAGAGGCATATGGCATACCTCAGACACGGCCAATTCGAAGATGTACACCCCACCACACATAAACATCCAGCCTACACCCCAACTCAGACACACACTCTAAATCGTAAGCCCTAAAACACAAACACACCAAGCCATACAAACCCTTGATTCACGACGCCCGGGCACACAGATGCAACTCAACTCAAGCATACACCCCAGCTCACCATGGACTTTCCCTCTCGGATACACCCCAAACTCAGAAGCCCAGCACCCCAAGCTCACAGACACGCCCTGGGACACTCCTGTGCTGTTACATGTATGTAGTGGCGCAGAGACACCTTTGTCCAAGCCTGGGGGTTTCTTCAAGTGAGTCCAGGCCTCCCTGGATAAACTACCACCACATCAGGGAGAAGAGTGAACCCATTGGACGAGCCGTTCCCTTCTCCCACCGGTACCAGCCCCTACGTATCTGACCCCTCAGTTGTGGGTCATGGAGCTGGCGCCTGGGAACGGGGCCTGCTCACAGGGAGCCAGAAAGCAGTTTCTAGCTCCAGCTTTGCGCTAACTCGCTGCCAGACCTTGGAAAAGCTTAGTCCATCTCAGTCCCCTCTCCCTCTGGGTCCCTGCAGCGCAGCAGCACCAGGAGGGTCTTTTTGGCTGTCCACGCGGCGGGGGAGCAGTGTGGAGTGTACCCCCACCCAATCCCGGCCCTGTGCAGGGACCCCCGCAACTCCCGCCTTCCACCCCAGCACACACTGGAGGAGGGGAACTGATGAAGGCAAATGCAGGGGCCTGGGCCGCCTGCTCGCGTGTTTTCCAGAACCGGGTCCCCTCCCCCGCCGCGCGCAGCCGCGACCGCACGCATGTGCGCCATGTTCCGGGAGAGCCTGCGCGTGGGGCCGGGGGAGGGGGTGGTCCCCAGGCTGAGTCACGAGAGCCCAGGCTCCCGCGGCAGTAGCGGGGGCGGCAAGCCCCAGCCCTGCCCTCCCTTGGACTCCGGACTCTGTCGCCGACTGGGTCCTCCATCCTTCCCCTCCAGCAACTTCTACCCTGCCCCGCCCCCCACCTTGAGCAGCTCCCTAGGGAAGTCGCCGCCGTCATTGAGGCCCTCCAGGTTCCCGATGAAGTCCCCGCAGGTCATGCGCTTCCCGATGTTCTAAGGGAGGCAACAGAAGCCTGTGAGTTTGGAGGGCCCTTGGCCTCCCAGGTCCTGAATGTCTGGCCAGGGGTTTGTTTTCTGGCTCCTGCCCGCCCGGCCCCCACTCACGTGGCCGTGGAGATCGGTGTTGAGCAGCATGAGCGCACAGGTCAGAGTGTGGGCGCCGTCTAGGGGAGAGCTGACTTTCAGCCTTGGCTGCCTCCCAGGGACCCTTCCCACAGCCATATTCCCCAACCTCCCAGTTCATCTCCACCTGCTTTGGCCGGCAACCTCCTACCTCCTGAACTCCATTAGTGAACCCTCCCTACAAAGAGCTCCTCTTCCAACAGATCCCTCAGCAAGGACCTAGCCCTCTTCTCAGGATCCGTCCCTGGCTCCCTCAGGTACTGAGGGCTGCCCACTAGTTGCCCCAACGTTCCCTTGCCTCTAAGCCTGGACCACAAGAAAGTGAACCACAGCACAGTCCTGTAGACCAGGGCAGTCAAACAGAAACCCCACTCCAGCCAAGCACTGGCCTGCACAGGCATGCAAACTCCTGCCTCTTCACAGCACACTCAACCCTAGCAATATGCCTGCCCACATGTATAGTTCCACATACATGCAGCCATGACAGCACTGTCTGCACACATGCAAGTTCACATGCCTACACATATGTATATCTATTCCCTGCTGTACACACACTCATGCTCTTGTACACACACACAGGGCCCAGCCCATTTTGCCTCTGTGGCCAGCTAAGAACCCCCCTGCTCTCGGAACTCCTCACCCTCTGAGGACAGGGCTTCAGGATTGCACTGGAAGTATCGCTGGGAGAAGTGGGCCAGCACGCGCTCTCGTTCCTGGGTCTCACCCATTAAGGCCAGCTCCTTCAGAAACACCCTGGGGAAGGGGCAAGAGAGGGCTGCCTAGCAACCAGGAGTTTCTGGCCTCTGTCTCTGGGGTGACAGGTGGCTTTGAGAGTAGAGCAGCTGGGGTGGGAAGGGGAGGAAAGAAAGGGGATGAGGGTATGCACCCTGACCATTCACCCATCACCCCTACCCAAGGTCCCTTTACCAGGCAGCTCTGGACCTTGGTCATGCCCAGCCAGCTTGGGAAGGGTGAGGTCAGGACAGCTTGTGGGGGACAGAGGGGCTCAGAGGAGGCATCCTGGGGCCCTAACATGAAGCCTGGAGAGTGGGGGCTGTCCTCCAAAGGGTCAACACCCACCTGAGAGCTTGGTCCAGAGTCATGCCCGTGAAGACAAAGAACTTGAGGTACTCCCCAGCCACCAGTTTGCTGAAGTCATTGCTGTGGGCAGGATAGAGAGACAGGTAGGGTCTCAAGGGGAAGCGCAGGGGGTCAGGTGGGGATTACCCAATGACCTGGGGACATTAGATGGAGAGCTGCCTTCAGGATGCACTCCCTCTGCCCCCATCCTCAGTCCCAGCCTAGTGGCTTTACTTCTTGCCAAGGTGCCGGGCCACATCAGCCTTCCTGAAGCCGTCTAGTCGGTACAGTCTCTTGGCCAGGCGCTGTGCAGCCTCCAGGTCTGCTTTCTGCCCATTGGACAAGGTGTCTGTGCTTCCCAGGGCCAGCCGCTCTGTGCTGTCCAGCTCTGAGTCTGAGTCGGACACCAGCTGGCTCAGGGGTGGTTCGCTGCCGGGATAGAACACCAGCTCAGGCTGGGGCAGGGTCCTTAGGAGCCATCCAGACCCTCCTTCTGCCTCCAGGCGCAGAAGGTGGAGAAGGGGAGGGAGTGGAGGGACATGGGA
Source organism: Theropithecus gelada (assembly GCF_003255815.1). NCBI lineage: Eukaryota > Metazoa > Chordata > Mammalia > Primates > Cercopithecidae > Theropithecus > Theropithecus gelada. Next base: position 99,007,361 of record NC_037677.1, read on the forward strand.
AAGCATTCTTCTTTTTCCCTGGGAAGGAGATTAGATTCTCTCCATCAGCCTACTCTATCATTACCACCTCTCTGTGGAAGTCCTGCCTTAAATCTAACCCACATCCATCTTGCTGCTGTGGGAGTTCTGGTTGCTTCCCCAAGCTCCCAGGGGCCTACATTTGCTATTAGATGTAGATTATCTGTTCCCACCTTGGCCCTACACAGAAAATAGTCCTTTGTCTCTTAGACTATGGACAAAGGTGGAATAGATGGGCTACTACGGAGGAACTGTGGAGGGTCAGGGAAAGATTTGAGGGCAGCAGGGATACTGGTCCGAAGGCTTTCCCCCTCCTGCCTTTTAGGGAGAGGAGCCTGTCCTTGGTGCTCCCCCCTCTACCCACACAGAAGCAGGCTCTGGAGTTAGGGGGTTAAGGGTCAGGGTGCGCACCCTCATTCCCTTTCTCTCCTCCCCTTCCCACCCCAGCTGCTCTACTCGCAAAGCCACCTGTCACCCTAGAGACAGAGGCCGGAAACTCCTGGTTGCTAGGCAACCCTGTCTCCCTGGCCACCCCCTCCTGTTGCCATGGCTTCCATGACTGAGAGGGTAGCTGGCAGAGGGGAGAGCAGAAAGGTTAGACTGTGAAAGGACTTCCTGGAGCTGGACGAGAGATGCCTGATTGGGCAGGGGCGACATGGGAGGGAGGCAGTGGGAGAGGCTGGTGGCTGCATCTTTGGTGAAGCTTCCAGGCTGGGTGGGGGTAAGGTCACAAGAATTCTGAACAGGCTAAAGACTCTGCAAAGGGAAGAAAGAGCCCTCCAGGAGAGCAAGAAGGGTATTCTCCAGGGATCCTTCAATGCTGAATCATGCTTTCTCAAGCCACTGGACTTGAGACCAAGAGAGGCGCTGTGAGGGACTCCCCCTCACAGCTAATGGCAGTAGTCCTCCAAATGGGAAAACAGGATCTGCATCCCCTAACCACCCCTACTCAGGGGTCAGGAATATAAACTAATCCTCACACTCAGGATCTGTCCCTTACAGCAGCTGTTTCTGGAGCCCTGGGGGCCTCAAGTCTGAGGGACAAAAGGAATTACTTACCTCCCAAGGGGTGCTGCACCCAGCCCAAGGCTGTCCTCTGAGTGGCAGGGACTAGGGGGCTCCCTCCCTGGGGCCAGCTTGGCTCTGGCCTCTGCCTCCTCCTCCTCCCCTCTCTGTGTCCAAGGACCATCAGCAGCAGAGCTGGTACCAGAATCCGGTTCAAGAGGGGCAAGTGGGGCGGGAGCTGGTGGGTCAGGCCGGGGGGCAGGGGGTTGGGGAGGCAGCTCAAAGGTGAAGAAGGGGCTCTGGGTTGGGCCAGGTGAGGCCAAGGCCTCCAGCGAGGCGAGGCTGGTATAGGAGGTGCCTTTGGCCCGGTGTGACTCCAGGATGGCTTCAAACACACAACTGAAAGAGTCAGGCCCATCAGCCGAGGGGCTGGTCCCAGGTAGAAAGGGCACAGGTGACTTGAGAGGCATCCGGCTCCCTGGCCTGCAGGGGCAGGGAGAATCTCTGATTAGGGGCCCAGATTACAGGGCTCGGGCAGAATTTCACTGAACTCTCACACTGACTCTGCTTAGGGGATTATCATCTCCTTTTCACTGGCTCCTGCCCACTAACAAAAAAGAGCCTCCAGGGTAGGGGACCAAGCTATTCAGTGCCCCCTGAGGCACACCAGCCCTACCAGTCCCCAGCACCCAGTCCCCTCCCTCCCTGCTAATCTCCCTTTCTCCTCATTTTCCCTGATCCGCTTCCCTCCTGCCATCCCATTTCTATTTCTGGCAACATCTTAGGAGAAGATGAGGCTCCAAGCGACACTGGGGTGTGAGACGGAAAGGAATGTCCCCACACTCCCCACTCTCCCACCAGGATCCGGACTCATGCTCCTGTGATCCTGGGCTTGACTGCGGCCTTTGGCCTCTCACCCTGCCCCCTGTTCTGCTTGAACCCCTGGCCTCTTTGCTTCCCACATCCCCAGTGTTCTGCCAAGCCTCAGGCCACCATGCCCACACCCATCTCTATCCCAAGCCCTTTGAGCCCCGCTCTGCCTGTATGCCAATGGGAAGCCACTTCCTTCTCCCACTCCCCCACTCACCGGGCCCCGTCAGAGGCCTCAAACACCTCGTCATCCACATCTTCTTCCCCGCCTGCCTCATCCTCGTCCTCATCCTCATTGCCACTGCCGAGGCTGGGATGAGGGTCAGGGCGTAGGCCGGGCCGTGGGGCAGGTGGGTGGGCAGTGCCTGGTGGACCCTCAGAGCTGGGCTGACTTTCAATGGCCGAGTCAGCCTCCTCCCGCTCAGCCAGCACCTCATCGATGTCAGTCTCGCGGTAGCACCTCAGGGGCACCGTGTCCAGGTCTGTCTCTGAGTACTTGGCCGCTTGCCCCACAGCCACCCCAGAGCCCTGCCTTGAGCCCACCCCAGGTGGAGATGGGGGGGCCTGCTCTGGGGGCTTAGCACCTGTAGTGTGCATAGGCATCCAGGTCAGGAGGTTATCCACGTCAGCTCCCTGTCCTAATTCTGCTGTAGGAGCTCTGCCCACTGCCTCATATTGGCAGGAAGTTCTCTCACTGTCTAGCCACCATTCCTCCTGCTACAAACTTAGCTTGTTCCTGGTGCCAGTGGAGCTCATTTAAAATCAAGTTCTTGTCAAATGGCTTTGAGGAACTGGGGGAAGACCAGTCTTTTTCTTTCTCTCTTTCTCTCTCTCTCTCTTTCTTTCTTTTTTGAGACAGGGTCTCACTGTGTCACGCTGAAGTGCAGTGGTGCAATTATAACTCACTGCAGCCTTGATCGCCTGGACTCAAGGGATCCTCCCAACCCAGCGTCCCCAGTAGTTGGGACTATAAGTGCACACCACTACATCCAGCTAATTAAATTTTTTGTAGAGACTCGCTATGTTGCCCAGGCTGGTCTTGGATTGCTGGCTTTGAGCAATCCTCCTGCCTTGGCCTCCCAAAATGCTGGGGCCACTGAGCCCTGCTGAGCCTCTTTTCTACTCCATGGAATGCCCCTCAATATCCTGCCGTCCCCTCCCTCCATTACTCAGCTTCCTCCAGGTGTCCCACCCAGTCCCTATCCTCCAGCCTCCCATCATAGCGCAGATGGAAAGATTGAGGCCTGGGGAGACATTGGCTGACTCAAGAGCCAATTCCAAGGATTAGGGGAAGTTTGAAGGAGGGCTCCCTACTGAGTCTCAGCTGCTGTGGGGAAGGTCCTGCCCTGTTCTCTCTGCCTCAGTCCCAGGCCTTACCTGAGCTGGGGGGGTCCAAGGAGCCATAGAAGAATTCCCATTTGGCTCGAGCGATTCTCTGGGCATGAGAGGAAACTTCCCGGGGGGAGGACCAGGTATCCCCCTGAGCCAAGGAGGGAGACACAGGCACCCAGAGATAAAACCAGACATACAAGGACACAAGAATATGGGACAGAAACAGAAATTAAAACATGCAGGGACAGAGATGGAGGTGCAGAGACACAGAGACAAACACAGAGGGCAAGAGAGAGGCAGATTTAGGACAGATTAAAGGATTCAGAGTGAACAGCAGACAAGCCCATGTCTGATAGGAGGTTAAGCCTTGCCCCTACACTGGGGGCCCCGGGAGCCCAGGGGAAGTTGCATACCTGGTTCAGGAATCCAGTGTCAGCAGGTCCTCTGAAGAGTGTGGCCAGGCGCTCAGGGGGGCCCCCAAGCCCATTGGGGAGAGAGGAGTAAAGGCCATCTGCTCCAACCTGGGGTGGGGCTGGCGGCCCATGTACAAGGTTCCGGCTGCCAGGTAGGGCGGAGCCTCCTCTGGCGGGGAGTGGGTCTGATGTGGATGCTTCCAGCCGTAACTTCCGGTTGGAGCCAGGCCCAAGGGCTGGGGTGGGCCTGGGAGGAGAAACCCCCCCCAGATCCCAGCTCCGACTCAAGCCCCCGGGAGCAGGTAGCCCATTCAGTGGCCTCACACTGGCCTTCTCCACAAAGCGGAAGATGACCACAGAGCTCTGGGCCCCGGGTGGGGGCTGCCCAGTGGGTGAAGAGGGTGCCCAGGGTGAGGGAGCAACACGGGGTGAGGGGGGGCCACGCAGAGGTGTACAGGGTGCTGTCACACGTCCCAGTTCCCGGCCTCGAGGACCTGGACCTGCCACTCGCCGTAGCAAGGAGCCTGTGCTGCCATACATGCTGGCTGGGGGGCTCTGGGGCACTGGGCCTTCGGGGAGCCAGCGGCGTGGGCATCGTGGTGGGGAGATGGCACAGTCGCCTTCCGAGCAGAAGCGCATGGCACCCTGGGCCATGCTGGGGCCGGGGGTCAGGCTGGGGGGGCAGGGATGGCGAGGCCAGGCGGGGAGTAAGGGGGCTGCATGCTCTTCAGACAGGCCTGTAAAAGAGGAAGGGGAGCATGGGGTGAACTGCCAAGGAGTTAGATGGACAGGACAGCAGAGATAGGGAAGGGAAGGTTGGCTGGGACCTCTGAGTACCAGGGGCCTAGCTCATCCTGGTAATATGGGATCACTGATCCCACGCCTGGGGGCTACTTCCATAGAGGCCTGAGGAGAAAAGAGTTATACACCCGGTGGGCCCCTGGCTCCTTTCCTTCTGCCTGGGGCCCTGAGCATCACCCTGGGAGGACAGAGGAAGCAACTTCAGAAGTTGAGTGAGCCCGGAGTTCTTATGGCACTTTGGAGCTACTTCTGGAATGGGGGAAGTTGGTACTCCACCCTTTGGAGAAGGGGTGTCAGCCAGCTGTCACCATCATACCACCCTGTGACCCCTATAGTCTCTCTTATGGAGGCTTCTCACTCAGGGAAGGGAAACTCAGGCCTCCTGGAAGGAGAGGGAAGAAGAACAGGGGTTATATAGGGATGCTGAAGGGCTGAGAGGCACAGCATGGAAGTGGGGAGAAAGGCCTGAGCAGAGGGTCCTACCCCCAATATATACATACTGAATGGGAAAGGGACATTCTTCTTCTTCTTCTTCTTCTTTTTTTTTTTTTTTCGAGATAGAGTTTCACCCCTGTGACCAGGCTGGAGTGGAATGGTGCTATCTCGGCTCACTGCAACCTCTGCCTCCCAGGTTCAAGTGATTCTCTTGCCTCAGACTCCCGAATAGCTGGGATTACAGGCACCCACCACTACGCCTGGCTAATTTTTGTATTTTTAGTAGAGACAGAGTTTCACCATGTTGTCCAGGCTGGTTTTGAACTCCTGACGTCAGGAGATCCACCTGCCTCCGCCTCCCAAAGTGCTGGGATTATAGGCGTGAGCCACCGCACCCGGCCAGGGACATTCTTTCCTTCATACAGGTACAGACAGGCACACACATACACAGACACACATGCACACACACACATACATAAGGACAAATATGTCAGTACACAGTTAAACACATTCATAGGCAACACCCTCTGGCACACACAGACACAGACACACACACACTGCTCAAAGACACACCCTCATGCACTCTCATAGTCATAACAAATATGTGTGTAATGAAAAGGCACATGCTTGTTTTACACACACACCATCATCAAACAGGAAGACACAAAGAGGTACCCAAATATATACACAGGCTGTCATTCTCCAGTGCACACAGAGGTCCAGGTGTATCAGACACTCACAGAGACCTACTGCTCACAGTCACATACACATACAGATGTACACATACAGATGTACACACTCAAGCAGGGACACACACCCTCCCCTCCCCCCCACCTACTAGGGTCTCTTGAGGGGAATCTGCATCATATTCCTCTCCTCTCCCTCTCTCCCCAGGGGTAAGACAGATCCCATCCGGGAGAGACCAGAACCAGGTAAAGGGGCCTCTGGTGGCAATGCAGGGGAGGGGCAGAGGTCAGGAGTAGCAACCCTGCCAGGCAGGTTCTGGAAGCTCAACGGGGTCCCAGCGCATACCCGGCGCAGCCCCAACTCAATGCCACCTCAGTACTCACCGCTGCTCGCCCAGAGCTGGGACCGAGGAGAGACAGAGGAGAGGCTGGGCCCAGCTGAGCTGTGAAGGCAGCGCAGCTCCCGTTTGCTCCAGGCCCGCCCGCCTCTCAGTCCCTCCCCCTACCCCCTACGCGCCGCTCAGGCAACGCTAATCCCCCCCAACCCCCGCCCTCTCCCAGGGCCCGGAGCCCCGGAGGCTGCCAGCCCCCTTGGTCGCTAGGTCCCCGCTGGGCTCTCCCGCCAACCTAAGACCCGCCCCAGACAAGGAGGAGGGCGCATGGAACCCCTGGTTCTATTCCCCAGACCCTGACGTGCCCCACCCCACTTGTGTCCACGTCTGTCTCGCCCACCGCCCCTTGAGCCACACGTAAGGCCCGGCTGCACACGCGTGTCCCGCTCCAGACCCCACGCGTGTCCCTAGGAGGCTGCCACATGACCTGTTACATGCCACACGCGCTCCCGCCCCCACGAGCACGCGGCCGCGCCAAGCACACGGTATGGGTGTAGACTGGACCCGCCCCCTAAATCCAGGAGACCATCAACTATGGAAAGGAGATCTAGGGAACACCGTCTTGAACCCGCCAGGGGTTTTGAGTCTCGGACCCAGGAGACCCAACCGTGACCACCCCCCCAGGATGCAGCAGGGGGATGTTAAATCAGATTTCAGGAAGAACTTCCTTGCTGCCTGAGTTAGGTGTCGTCACGCCTGCCCAGGGGTAAGAGATGACCTAGGGACTGGAAGACGTGGGCGACAGGCAACCCTTGTGCCCTTGGCCAGGGTAGAAGGGGACCCTGCTATTTTAAGAAAGAGCCGCTCGAGTTACTATGGCAACTACTCTCTTTGGGAGGGCCAGGGAGGGCAGATGGTGACCTCGGAAGGAAGAAGGGGTCTGTTCGGGCAGTCAGGGGGCGCGAGGACGTGCGAGGCGGGGGCGCGCGGGGCTCACCGCGGGGAGGGGCGGCGCGGACTCCGCGTGGTGCTGAAGGGGACAGCGCCAGATTTGTCGCACTGCGCAGGCGCAGAGGCGCGAACAAAGAGGGGAGGGGGACGAGGCGCGCGGCCGGAGGTGGTGCGCGCTCACGTGGCTCTATCTTTGCAGGGGTCAGTCCTCCCAGCTACCCCCTCCCTAAGCAGGCTGAGGAAGAAGAGGTAGCAAGCCCTCACCTAACTTGACCCCTTTTTTGTCCTTCCGCGCCACTGGCTTCTCCCTTCTCGCTGCCTTGCGGGGTGGGGAAACGTGGAAGGAATTCTGGGAAAACCAGATGTCTGGGTTCTCTATTCCCGTCTGGCTTCATTCTGGACAAGGCGCTTCCTCTCCGGGGCCTCGGTTTCCCCATCTTTAAAATGGAGAGATAGCATAGACCTGCCCACCTTTCAGAGGTGCCCGAAGCCCTGACGAGATAACAGATGAGAAGTGGTTTTCATTGTGATGAGCCAGCTGAAGCGGTTGCACCGAAGGAACGCCAGACCGTCAGCGGTGCAGCGGCCCTCGCGTCCTTCACATCCCCCCATACTCATCCCGTGGATGATGGGGGAAGGCACTACCCCTGGGGTCCCCCGGAGCGGATCCTGGGACTGGGACGTGGGGACGCGGTGAGAGGCAGTCTTGAAGCCGAGTCCAGAGGTCTGGGGCGTCACTGCCCCAGGGCGGACCCAGCCTCAGACCCTACAACTAAACCCAAGGCCAGCCGAGAAGCACTACTCCTGGCGGGCTGAGCTGAGCTCTCCTTCTTCTCAGGACTCTGGACCTTTGGAGGAAATGAAAGGGACCCAGTTGGACATATAGTCTTTATTTGCGCCCCCTACGTCTCTCTTCCCCCGGCAGAAACGCGGCCCAAACTGTTACGAAGTGGAAGAGGCTGGATAGCTCTTCACAATTAATCAGGAATGGGAGGTTTGAGCAGGTTTACTTGATGAGGGAAAAATTATAGCCTCGCCCATTCATTCATTATTTCAACAATTACTTATTGAACACCTGTTACGTGGCAGACAGTAAGAGCCTGGATAGTTTCTCTCCGTTTTTCAAAGTCGCTAAACGCGACCAGAGGGCAGAGGCGAGGCCGGTAACCTAGGAGTCCTGGCTCCGCCCCCTCCGCGTTTGGCCTTGCCTGCTCCTTCCATCATCACTTCACTCAGAGGCGGCTACTGGCCCAAGAGGACGACAGAAGCCAGTCTCTGATGCCCACCGCATTCTCCAGCTTCGGGCCTCAAGCTCTGTAGCTGAGAAGGCGAGGCCTAATGTTACACCACCGGTCTGTTCCGCCTGTGTTTTGGGGTGTACCCGAAAAACTTTCAGATTGGATCCTCGGTGACACGGCACTCGATTGAATAGGTCTATCTCTACAGCCCAAGGAGGCGGGTTTGGCACGGCCACTCCAAGGCCAAAGCGAGGAAATCTTACTGCGCACGCGCAATATACAGCCGATGGAGCCACCGATGGAGCCGTCCGGAGGGGAGCAAGAGCCCGGGGCCGTCAGGTACCGAGTACCGGAGGGGCCGAGAGAGGGAAGACGAACCTGCGGGAGGGTATCCGAGCCGGGGCTGGGTCTGGGGGCCGCTCTTGGGAACTGGGGCGCAGGAGCATAACGGAGGTGGACTCGCAGGTAATAGTGGCCTCGGGACGCCGGTGCCAACGCCCCTTTACTCGCAGGCTCCTGGACCTGCCCTGGGAAGATGTGCTGCTCCCACACGTCCTGAACCGGGTCCCGCTGTGCCAGCTGCTCCGGCTGCAGCGCGTTAGCCGGGCCTTCCGGGCGCTGGTGCAGCTTCACCTGGCCGGGCTGCGTCGCTTCGATGCAGCGCAGGTGAGCCGGGGGCTGAAGCCCCGCCCCTGCCTGGGTACCGCCCCGCCTCTAGCCCAGCCCCCAGCCCCGCAGTATACCCTTCTGGACCCCCTTGGGCCGCCGGGGCTGCCCGGGGAGGGATCCACGCAGCAGGGAGTACTCCCAAAGGGCAAGTACTGGGTAGCGACTCAGAGGGAGAGTGAGGTCTCTCCTGGGAGAGCAGGAGGCTGCCAGAAAAGAACTCAGGGGCGCATAGGCGGCTGAGGAGTGCAGGACGGGCTGAGAGTTGGGGTGCCTCCCCGCCCGCAGGTGGGTCTGCAGATCCCGCGGGCCGCATTGGCCCGGCTGCTGCGGGACGCCGAGGGGCTGCAGGAGCTGGCGCTGGCGCCGTGTCACGAATGGTTGTCAGACGAGGACCTGGTGCCGGTGCTGGCGCGTAATCCGCAGCTGCGGAGTGTGGCGCTGGGCGGTTGCGGGCAACTGAGTCGTCGGGCGCTTGGGGCGCTGGCCGAGGGCTGCCCACGCCTGCAGCGCCTGTCGCTCGCGCACTGTGACTGGGTGGACGGGCTGGCGCTGCGCGGCCTCGCTGACCGCTGCCCGGCCCTGGAGGAGCTGGATCTCACCGCCTGCCGCCAGCTCAAGGACGAGGCCATCGTGTACCTGGCGCAGAGGCGCGGCGCTGGCCTCCGCAGCCTCTCTCTGGCCGTCAACGCCAACGTGGGGGACGCCGCGGTTCAAGAGTTGGCTCGGAACTGCCCAGAACTCCAGCACCTTGACCTCACCGGCTGCCTCCGCGTCGGAAGCGACGGTGTCAGGTGCCTGGGCCTGATGGGGCGGGAGGAGGGCAGTCACTTAGCCTCTGCTGGTATGGGGCGGGCTGTAGTTGTTAAAAGCTCGGACTGAGGCTTCTGAATCTTCCTGCAAACCACAGCACCCCCATTCTGAACAGAAAGGGCCTCTAGGGTTGCCTAGGCCAGAGAGCCCATAGTTTAAAAACTTTTTTGAACCAATATTTACACATTGGGAGATTTCACATAGAAAGTCGACTTCTGGCTTTTCTTCAACAAGCGGGAAACCTTGCAATCCTAGGTGGAGCTGAGGGCCGAGTTCCCCTCCTTAAATGAGACGGGAAGTCTCCAGCTCACTGGAAGCCAATCCAGGTGCCTCCCTTGTGTAGGGACGGAAAAAGTATGCCCCTGCCCCGAGCTGGAGGGAGACTGGGATTTTGCCAGAGCCAGTCCGAGGCTGAGTGAGCCCGGGCTCCCACCTTACCCCACCAAGGGTGTGGTGGCTTCATGCCCCTAGCCTCACCCTGCTCCTCCCTCAGGACATTGGCCGAGTACTGCCCCGCGCTGCGCTCGCTGCGGGTGCGGCACTGCCACCATGTGGCGGAGTCCAGCCTGAGCCGCTTGCGGAAGCGCGGCGTGGACATCGACGTGGAGCCGCCGCTGCACCAGGCCCTGGTGCTGCTGCAGGATATGGCTGGCTTCGCACCTTTTGTCAACCTGCAGGTCTGACGCGCCTGCCAATCGGAGCACAGCTGGACTGTGTGGCTGGGGCCTGACACTGAGCTGTAGGGAACCTGAACTGTGGGGACCTCTGGTGAGAGGCCAGTGCCCTGCCCCACCCTGGAGCTTCAAATAAAGAGCTTTTTACCCCCTCTTGCCTGGTGCTGCCCTGTTGAAGATAGGGGATTCGAAGTTGGGGAGGAAAAGTCAGACAGGCATAGTATCCCAGTCTTGAGGCAGAAATGACCAGAATGCACTCACACCTTCCTTGGGCCACCTTTACTGTGCCCATGGAGGCAGCTCCGAGAGTAGGTTAACACTATGGAGCAAAGAAATAGAGAAGGGGGACAGGAGTTAGGGGGCCCCTGTGTAGGGGTATAGGGCTCCTGCATCCCTCTGGGATCTGAGCCTAGAAGGCTCGGGCAGAGTCCGGCGAGTGCCTCAATGGAAGCGGTACTTTCTGGCCGGCTTGAGGTTGATGTATGTGGCTTTCATCTCCTCGGCCTCAGGGTTCCGCACGTCTTTGAATCGCTCCCCTTTGGTGCTCACTACCTGGTTGTCGATGTATCGGATCAGCTTCTTGGGGGCCTGTCAGGCAATCAGGCAGTGAGTGGCAGAAGCCAGGAGCCAGTCCCACCCATTCCACATCCCCAGCAACCCTTAACTCTCTCACCTCCTTGGGAGCCATGGGCCGGTGAACCTTCTGATCCTCTGCGCTATCCACCATCATATACCTGTCAAAAACTGGCTGGGTGAAGCTCCTGTCACCCTGGGAAGACCCTCTAGGGCCCAGCCCAGCCCAGGCCAGCTCAGACTCACTTCTGCAGGATGAAGGACTTCAGCTCATCCTTTTGGGGGCCTCTGAGGCGTCTGGGCAGGTCCTGCAGAGAGGGGAGGCCTGGTCTAGGCCCAAGGGCACCAGCAGGGGAAACAGATGGGGATAGGCAGGGGTTGGGGCTTAACTCCAAGGTGGAATGTAGCTGAGGCTACATGGTAGAGGGTGCTGGGAGAAGATACCTGGTTGGGGCCCTCCCAGGCTGCAGGCCCCTCTTCCTTCCCCTCTACCAGCATCTGCACAGCTTCTTCCAAGTCCCCCCGAGCTTTGGCCAGCACCCACTGGGCCTGCTCCACTGAACAGGTAGGGAACACCTCCAGGAGTACATCCACCCCTGGCAGAAGCTCCTCCTCAGCTCCAGTTGCCTAAGGGTACAAACATTAACAAGAGGCAATACTTCCCCCTTTCCAGCCCCCTGGGTCCCTCATCAGTACCCTTCTCTACCAGTACCTCATCTTGGGTGTCCGCAGCAGCAGCAGCAGCAGCAGCAGCAGCAGCAGCAGACCTAGTCTCTTCTTTGAGCATTTCGGGCCGCTGCAGGGGCTCTGGGGAGATAGGCACCTGACCTTGGACACCAGAGCTCTGTGGTTGCAGGTTCTCTTAAATAGGCAAAGAGAACATCAGGTTTGCCAAGGCTCTGGGGAGCAGGGAGTTGGGGGGAGGGGTAGCGGGGTTATGAATCACCCAGGTGCCTAGAGCTCCAGACTCACCTTTGTTCCTGGCATCGCTCAGCTGCCCTGAGAGCTTCTGCATCATGTCCCCTATTGTGCCCCTGAAAAGATGAGGGTGGTGAGAGGATGACTCTGCCCACCCCATAATCAGCCAGCCCCTTCCTCCTCCTGGCCCCAGCCAAAACCTACCTGGGGATGTGGGCGAAGCCAGGCACATAGGCCTCCATCATCTCAGTGAAGGCCTCCATATCGAAGTTCTCCTCTGATGGGCCCGAGGGGCCCAGGTCCTCCAGGACCCCAAGCACATAGGAGAAGATGACCTCATCCAAGCCACTGCAGGAAGGGAACAGGACAAGCCCTGGGTAGGATACTGGATGCCTCCAGCACCCCCACCTGTCCTGAGACTCCAGCCCTCAGCTTCATAGGTCTATAAGCTAGACCTTCATCCTTGAGGCCAGAGAGTATAACCCCCTCCCTCAGAGCTATGGTTTCCCATCTGCCCAACAAAGGTGACAGGGACAGGATGAGAAGTAAGGCCTTCAGCAAATCCTAATCAGCCCTCCTGCCATCTTTCCATCGGCCAGGACCTATAGTACTGCCTGGCAGCTCCAGCTCTGGGCACTGACATGAACCTTCTCGGGGAGCCGTCTCTACCTGAGGTCGGCCTCCGGGAGGTGCTTCTGGACAAAGGCAAGGAGCGCTGCACTGACGATCCTCTCCAGCTCCATGCTCTCTCTTCTGAAGGGACACAGACAGACAGGATGGCCAGGCCCTCTTCTGCCTTCCCCTACCCACTGGGCCCGGGGGCAGTGGCTCCTCCCTCCGGGCCTGCCATGGAGCCATCTGTTGATGCTGCCCTCTATTCCCCGAAGCAGAACCATGCCCCCTCCTCCGCCCATCTCACCTCCTCCAGCCTGAGACAGGACAGGGCACTGTGTCTGGAGACAGCCTCTAGAGGAGGTGCCCCCCACCTCTCCCCATCCCCCTACCCCATTCCCCAGCATCAGTCCCAGACCTTCTGGCAAGGTCTTGGGGTCACATGCCTCCTGGCTCAGGAATCCCATCACTGAGGGAGCCCCTTGGCTCCCAAGTCCAACCACAAGGGGCCCCATTGTCCAGCCCCTCAAGGAGCAGCCTCAGGACCAAGCACAGCCCTTCCCCCACCCAGAACAGGCCACCCACCCTCTGCACAAAGGGGCTTTTCTGGCTCTGGGGCCCAGATAGAAGGGGAAGCCTTTCATGGATTCTCTCCTCTCACCCAGTCCCTGCCCTTCCCGCAGCTTGGGGCTATCTGCAGAGCACTTTCCATCCTCCTCCCCAAGGCCTGTGGAGCCCACAGATCTGGCCCTTTCCCAACTCTCCAGCCTCTCCAGTCCCTCCTCGCTGGCTCGCTCCCGCCCCACCTTGCTGTCCCTCAGACTTGCTGAGCTTCCTTCTGTTTGTGTCCTGCAGGACCTCCATGGCTCGTCCAGTCACTCCTCAGGGCTCCGCTCAAATGTTACCTCCTCAGAGAGCCCTTCCCTGTCTAACCTACGGCAAATAAGTCTTCTCCATGCTCCTTAACCCTACATAGCACTTACTACCGTTAACAATATTTTGTGCTTATTTGCCTATTGTCTGTCTGCCCCCATAAAATGGAAGCTCCAAAGCAAGGTGGGGATGAGGGGGACACTGTCTTATTCATGAGTGTAACCCTAGCACCTAGTCAAATGCCCACACTGGCTAGGTGCTGAATACATACTTGTTGACATGCTCCATTCCCATCTACATGCTTTTGACTCCCAAAAGTCTGTTTGGGAGTCAGGAGCATGTGGGTGGTAATGAATGGCTCCAGACCCATAGGTCCAAATGGCAGCTCATCGTCTCACTCAGAAAGTTCAGAGGCACCACCAGTTCCACACACCTCACACTCATGATAGACTACCGATCTGCACACATCCCCCCTCCAAACACACATCTGCTTCATCAGCTGACACCACTCAGCTGCCAAAGCTGAAACCTGGGGATTACCCTTGATTTTGCCTTCTTTCACCCCTACCAGTCAATCACCAAGTCTGTCAATTCTACTTCCTTCTTTCCTTCTCCGCATGCTATCCACTTCTCCCTATCTTGAGTCTGGCTTCTGCTCCAAAATCTCCACCAAAATTTTTTCTTTTTCTTTTTCTTTTTTGAGACAGGGTCTGGCTCTGTCACCCAGGCTGGAGTACAGTGGCATGATCTCGGCTCACTGCAACCTCCATCTCCCTGGCTCAAGCCATCCTCCTGCCTTAGCTTCCGGAGTAGCTGGGACTACAGGGGTACACCACCTACTATTTTTTGTTGTTGTTGTTGTTTGTTTTAGTAGAGATGCAGTTTTGCCATGTTTTGAGTCCAGGGTTCAAGACCCAGGCTGGTCTCGAACTCCTGGACTTAAAGTCCAGCCTTGGCCTCCCAAAGTGCTGGGATTACAGCCATGAGTCACCCCGTGCCCGGCCTCAAAATTTAGACTGAGGTTGTCAGTTACTTTTTCCAGGTTTTGGTCTAATTAGGTTGAACCATATGAGCTTACCAATTTTGTCTGGTTTTGATCTACAAAAAAAGAGGGGGCAATTTCTCATGGTTTCACCTATTTGCCCTTTCAGCAGCTCCAACTTTGGTTTCTGAGACACCATTCTTTCCTGGTTTCCTTCTACCTCTCTGGCCATTTCGTGGAAGGCCCTTTCTCTGTCCCCTTCTCTGCTGCCCTCTAAATGTGGGAGTTCCTCACATGCAAAGCTGCTGCTTCTTCTCACTGCAGCACTCTCTCTCTCTGGAAGATCTCATCTGGGCCCACATCTTTAAGTACCAATGCCATGTCATCAATTCCCAAATGTCTAGTCCTCTAGTCCAGTCTCCTCTGAGCCACAGGCTTGGACATCTACCTCCCTAACACTGCCACATGTGTTTTACAGGCATCTCACGCTTAGCGTGTCCCAGACGTTCTCTCAAATGCTTTACTCCTCCAAGGCCATCCTCAGTAAATGCATGTCCAGGCACTGGGCTGTTCCTGCCACAAATATGGGAATTATCCTTGACACCATCCTACCCCTTGCTTTCCCTCATCCAATCAGTCACCAAGCCCTAATCATTATCTCTTGCCACATCTATTTCTCTCCATCTCTACTCCCACTCTTCTCCATTTTTTGCCTGCAAGGGCTTCCTAACCCTTCTCCCCACTCCATCTTTCCCCCAACAACCTATTGTCCACACCACAGCTGTGTGATCTTTACAAAAAAATCGTATCTTTTTCTGCTTAAAATCTATCAATGCCTTCCTGCTACCCTTCAGGGAAGTCCAGAATCTTTTCATGGCTTTCCACTGCAGGCCTTACCTTGTCTGTATCTCTCTCCAGCTTCACCATGCATCATATCTTTCTGGATCATCTCCCTCCCTCCACCCTGGCTTTTTTTTTTTTTTCTGAGACAGAGTCTCGCTCTGTCGCCCAGGCTGGAGTGCGGTGGCGCAATCTCGGCTCACTGCAAGTTTCGCCTCCCGGGTTCACGCCATTCTCCTGCCTCAGCCTCCCGAGTAGCTGGGACTACAGGCGCCCGACACCACGCCCGGCTAATTTTTTGTATTTTTAGTAGAGACGGGGTTTCACCATGTTAGCCAGGATGGTCTCCATCTTCTGACCTTGTGATCCACCTGCCTCGGCCTCCCAAAGTGCTGGGATTACAGGTGTGAGCCACCGCGCCAGGCCGCTTTTTTTGTTTGTTTGTTTGTTTGTCTTGTTTTGTTTTTGAGACAATGCCTCACCCTGTCGCCCAGGCTGGAGTGCAGTAGCGCCATCTTGGCTCACTGTAACCTCTACCGCCTGGGTTCAAGAGATTCTCCTGCCTCAGCCTCCCGAGTAACTGGGATTACAGACATGTGCCACCACACCTGGCTAATTTTTTAGCCAGGTATTTCTAGTATTTCTAGTAGAGACAGTGTTTCACCATGTTGACCAGGTAGGTCTCAAACTCCTGACCTGAGGTGATCCACCCGCCTTGGCCTCTCAAAGTGTTGGGATTACAGGTGTGACAAAGCACCTGGCCCCACCCTGGCTTTCTTTCAGTTTGCCTCAAGCTCTTTCATGGCAAGGTAGTGTGCCTTCTGAGCCTTCTGCCCCATCATCTGAGCGAGACGATGAGCTGCCACTTGGACCTATGGGTCTGGAGCCATTCATTACCACCCACACGCTCCTGACTCCTAAACAGACTTTTGGGAGTCAAAAGCATGTAGATGGGAATGGAACATGTCAACAAGTATGTATGGAGCACCTATCCAGTGCGCGCATTTTTCTAGGTGCTAGGGCTACACAAACTATTTCTTCTGCCTGGGTATCCTTCTGCCTCCACCTCTTCACTTATTGTCACTCTGTCTGATCTTTTGGGTCTCATTTCAAAATTCCCTTCCTTGGCTGGACACGGTACCTCATACCTGTCCAGCCTCACAAATTCCAGCACTTTGGGAGGCTGAGGCAGGAGGATCGTTTGAGCTCAGGAGTTTAAGACCAGCCTGGGCAACACAGCAAGACTCCATCTCTCTTTTTGGGGAAAAATATTTTTAGGCTGGGCACAGTGGCTCATGCCTCTAATCCCAGCACTTTGCGAGGCCGAGTGGGTCAGATCATGAGGTCAGGAGATCAAGACCATCTTGGCTAACACAGTGAAACCCCGTCTCTACTAAAAATACAAAAATTAGCCAGGCGTGGTGGCATGCGCCTATAGTCCCAGCTACTCAGGAGGCTGAGGCAGGAGAATGGGGTGAACCTGGGGGGCGGAGGTTGCAGTGAGCTGAGATGGCGCCACTACACTCCAGCCTGGACAACAGAGCAAGACTTCGTCCCCCAACACCCCCCCCAAAAAAAAATGAAAAAAATTTTTTTTTTTTGAGACAGAGTCTCCCTCTGTTACCCAGGCTGGAGTGCAGTGGCCGGATCTCAGCTCACTGCAAGCTCCGCCTCCCGGGTTTACGCCATTCTCCTACCTCAGCCTCCTGAGTAGCTGGGACTACAGGCGCCCGCCACCGCGCCCGGCTAGTTTTTTTTTTTTGTATTTTTTTAGTAGAGACGGAGTTTCACTGTGTTAGCCAGGATGGTCTCGATCTCCTGACCTTGTGATCCGCCCGTCTCGGCCTCCCAAAGTGCTGGGATTACAGGCTTGAGCCACCGCGCCCAGCCTGTAAGAAAAATATTTTTAAATAAAAATAATTCCCTTCCTCAAGGGACACTACCCCTGACCTAGAACTGGTTTGGTCCCTGCCATATTACACTCTCTATGCAGGCTATGTTTTCTGACTAGCAGCACCTTTCACAGCCATAATTATTATTTGGACAACGTTTAATGTTTCTTCCAGTTGTCTCATGAAGCAGGGACTACACACTGGGCTGACATTCACCAATGTATACTCAGCATCTCTCATGAAGTGAGCACTCAATAAACAGTTACACCTCAATTTACCTATAAAGAAATGAAGTTCAGTGTGTTTAATGACTTGCCCAGAGTCACCTGGCTTGACTGCAGTAGACAGATTTAAATCCAGGTCACCTAGTTCAGCATCTATTCCAGGGGCTACTCTGGGGAAGGGAGGATATCAAGACTTTCAAGTTGGGACAGGGCTATCTTCTATGCTCACAGTTGCCTGGTCCCCTGAGTGGTAACAGAGTTGCTCATAGCACAGGGGTTACTTTGGAAAGCAGGACTCCCAGCCTACAAGGGGGATGCATGCCACCTGCTCCAGAGCCCTCATGGGCCCTGAGGAAGAGCAGAATGGCTCAGCCCAGGCATACTAGATCCCATCATGCAGCTCCCTCAGGGTAGAGCCACCTCAAGGGACCTACCTCCTCGACCTGGGTTACATCACCCTTGAATCCTGGGCTGTCAGTTGCATGGTAGCCTCTGCTGGGACAAAGGCCCATGGCTGCTGCATGAAAGCCCAGTTTCTTTCTTTCTTTTTTTTTTTCTGAGATGGAGTCTTTCTCTGTCACCCAGGCTGGAGTGCAATGGCACGATCTCAGGTTCACGCCATTCTCCTGCCTTAGCCTCCCGAGTAGCTGGGACTACAGGCGCCAGCTAATTTGTTGTATTTTTAGTAGAGACGGGGTTTCACTGTGTTAGCCAGGATGGTCTCGATCTCCTGACCTTGTGATCCACCCGCCTCTGCCTCCCAAAGTGCTGGGATTACAGGCATGAGCCACCGCGCCCGGCTTCATTTTTTTTTTTTTTTTTTTTTGAGACGCAGTTTCGCTCTTGTTGCCCAGGCTGGAGTACAATGGTGTGAACCTGGGAGGTTCAAGCAATTCTCCTGCCTCAGCCTCCTGAGTAGCTGGGATTACAGGCGCCCACCACAAGGCCCAGCTAATTTTTTGTATTTTTAGTAGAGATGGGTTTTCACCATGTTGGTCAGGCTAGTCTTGAACTCCTGACCTCAGGTGATCTTCCCACCTCAGCCTCCGAAAGTGCTGGGATTACAGGCGTGAGCTACCACACCCAGCTGAAAGCCCAGTTTCTTTTTTTTCTTTCCTTTTTTTTTTTTTTTTTTTTTTTTTTTGAGACAGAGAGGTTCACTCTTGTTGCCCAGACTAGAGTGCAATGGCGTGATCTCTGCTCACCGCAACCTACGCCTCCTGGGTTCAAGTGATTTTCCTGCCTCAGCCTCCTGAGTAGCTGGGATTACTGGCATGCACCACCATGCTTGGCTAATTTTGTATTTTTAGTAGAGACGGGGTTTCTCCATGTTGGTCAGGCTGGTCTCAAACTCCCGACCTCCGGTGATCTGCCCGCCTCGGCCTCCCAAAGTGCTGGAATTACAGGTATGAGCCACCAGGCCCGGCCTGAAAGCCCAGTTTCTAGGGAAGAAGCTTCTCAGGGATGTGTCTCATGCTTCTGGGTTTTTAGCCAAGGCCTGGGGGCCAGGGAATTTTTAGGAAACTCTTCCCTGTCTCCAAATAAAAAGACTTGCTCCCCTAAGCTTTTCTCTAGTTTGTCTTCCAAGGGAACATCCTCCCTCCCTCCTCCTGTTCTTGGTCCACCCAAACTTCACCCAGGCTTCTAAGCTCTTTTACCCTTCCCCATTCTCGCTAGCCTTCCTCAGCACATCCTTCCTACTCAGGGGCTCCTATAATACTTCTCCCAGCATAGCCCCTGCGTTGGGGAAGACCTGGTCTGCCAGACTGGTTTCCTAATTAGCACCTAAGCAGCCAGCCTTCTCCAGGGTAAGAACATGATTTCCATGAGACATTTCAAATTCCAGATGTAGCCCACAGAATCCCATTACTTCTAGGGGGCCCCAAATTAGGGATCATAGGTTGATGGTGTCTACTAAATGTGACTGTCATCCTGTCATGAGTCCTGCCTAAATGCCTCTGATGATGGTAATATTAGCATTTATTGCCTCTGCTTACTAGGCATTGTCCTAAGCACTTTTACATGTATTAACTTACCTAATCCTTACAATAACTCTAAACGTAGATATGTTTTATTTTATTTTATTTGTTTGTTTGTTTTGTTTATTTGAGACGGAGTCTCGCTCTGCCATCCAGGCTGGAGTGCAGTGGCGTGATCTCGTCTCACTGCAACCTCCACCTCCCTGGTTAAGCAATGCCCCTGCCTCAGCCTCCCGAGTAGCTGGGATTACAGTCCCATGCCACCATGCCTGGCTAATTTTTTTGGTATTTTTTAGTAGAGACGGGGTTTCACCATGTTGGCCAGACTGGTCTCGACCCCCTGACCTCAGGCAATCCGCCCACCTCGGCCTCCCAAAGTGCTGGGATTACAGGCATGAGCCACTGCGCCTGGCAGTATTATCCCCATTTTACCCGAAAGAAAATGAAGGCACTGTGAGGTTAAGTAACTTGCCCAAGGTCACAGGGCAAGTTAATGGCAGATTTACACCCAGGCTGTCTGGCTGCAGAACCCTCACTGTTAACCACCGCACTACCTCATCTCTCACGATGCAAACTGTGTGGCCCCATCCTATATTCAGAACTTCCTCTCCTGCCTCGCTGGCTATATTGCTTATTTCAGAATCTTTGCTCACACCATTCTCCCAGCTCAGAGCATCTTTGCCTCTGCCTCTCCAAATCTCATTCTGCAGGACTCACTTCCTTTCTGCAGCCAACCCTAACTGCCCCATCTTCACTGCTCCCAGCTGACCTGGGAGCTTCCCAAGAGAAGCACAGGCCTGGACCCTCCAGATGCTAGGTAGAGACACTGTGGACAAATTTAAGTGAGACTGGGGTAAGAAGTACTATGGTACTCCCTTGGGGTGGGGAGGTGCTTAAAGTGGAGGGAGAGCAGGCCATGTGGGAGGAGGAATCCTGGGAGCTAGTGTGAAAGGAGTCCTAGCGAACTTCTCAGGGAGGCACCAAGGGGTCTAGCATGGAGGTCTTCAATGCTTCTCCCAGCCCCTGTGAAGCCCGGTTCTTGAGGCCCTGGACCCATAACGCAGGCCCCAGAGGATATAATTGTCCCCTGATTCCCGAGTCAGACCTTAGAGGCATCAAGGACATTGAGGAGAACAAGGGATCCCTACATCCAAAGTCAGGCGGGAACACAAACAGGGAGGGCGAGCACAGGAAGTGGGACCGCGATGAGGGACGACCCCTGAAGCAGCAGCTCCCTAAACCCGCTAGCGGGACACCCGTAAGCGTCCAGAATAGTGCGCCCGAGGGCACGGGGATGCGGCTGTGGCCTTGCAGGACACATGACGAGGCAGGCCTGAGGTAACTGGTTGTTCCTTGATACAGGCCACGGCGAGAATCAGAGATGGGGGTCCGGTGGGCCCCGGGGGGGTACCGTGGGGGAACACACTGGACGGGTACCCTGGGTCAGCGCTCTCCGCGACTCTCCTAGCCCTGGGCCGGGGGCCGGAGGGGAAATCACCTGCTCCGTCGGGCGCCGCCGGCGACTTGTCCCGCGCGGTGCAGCTCTCATCCCCCAGCCCCACCAACGAGATCAAAGGCGGGGCCCAGAGCGGTTCCCTTCCAGAGGCGCCGTGGCGGCCATGTTTGAGAAGGGCATATTGCCCACAACAGGGCGGAGCTTCTGATCTAATTCTCAAGCGTCCCAGGGCTATCGACGGGCTCCCGCGGCGGCCAGTTTTGTTGCGCGTAAGGAGGCGTTAGAAGTGAAGGTCTTAGGCCGGGCGCGGTGGCTCAAGCCTGTAATCCCAGCACTTTGGGAGGCCGAGGCGGGTGGATCACGAGGTCAGGAGATCGAGACTATCCTGGCTAACATGGTGAAACCCCGTCTCTACTAAAAATACAAAAAAACTAGCCGGGCGTGGTGGCGGGCGCCTGTAGTCTCAGCTACTTGGGAGGCTGAGGCGGGAGAATGGCGTGAACCCAGGAGGCGGAGCTTGCAGTGAGCCGAGATCACGCCACTGCACTCCAGCCTGGGAGCACAGCAAGACTCCGTCTCAACAAAAAAAAAAAAAAAAAAAAAAAGAAGTGAAGGTCTTGAGAGGGGGTGGAGTCGAAGTGGGTAGGACTGCATCCCCGCCTTGTTCCTTCTCATCCATCAGAGACCTTTCTCTTTCTCCTCTCTCTCTCCCTTTCTTCTTTTTCTTCTTCTTCTTTCTTCTTCTTCTTTTTCTTCTTCTTTCTTCTTTTTTTCTTCTTTCTTCCTCTTTTTCTTTCTTCTTTCCTCTTTTTCTTTCTCCTTCTTTCTTTCTTCTTTCTTCTTCTTCTTCTTTTTTCTTTCTTCTTTCCCCTTTCTTCTTCTTTCTCCTTTCTTCTTTCTTCTTCTTCGGAGGGAGGCTCGCACTGTCGCCCGGGCTGGAGTGCAGTGGTGGGATGTCGGCTCACTGTAACCTCCGCCTCCCAGGTTCAAGAGATTCTCCTGCCTCAGCCTCCCTAGTAGCTGGGATTACAGCCAGGCTGGTCTCGAACTCCTGACCTTGTGATTCGCCTGCCTCGCCCTCCCAAAGTGCTGAGGATTACAGGCATGAGCCACCCTGCCTGGCCTCTTTTCTTTTTTTCTTTGTTTTCCTTTCTTTCCTTCTCTTTCCTTTCCTTCCTTCCTTCTCGTTCTTTTTTTTTTTTTTTTTTTTTTTCTTGCTGTTACAGCCCCGGGCTGGAGTGCAGGTTCATGAGCGCGAACATGGCTCATTGCAGCCTCGACCTCCTGGGTTCAAGTGATCCTCCCATCTCAGCCTCCGGAGTAGCTGGAACCACAAGAGCATGCCACTACACCCAGCTAATTTTTTTTTTTTTTTTTTAAGAAACGGAGTTTTTGCCACGTGGCCCAGGCAAGTCTCTTAGGTGCTGACTTCCCCACCCTGTCTGTACCTTTTGCATTCCCTTAACAGCAGTGTCTCCCCCAGATTGGGGTGGGCTACAGGTCTGGGTCTTCGGAGGGTGGAGTCTGGGATTTTGGACGTGGTCTGGGGGAGGTTGGGTGGTAGCAGGTGCCAGGGTGAGGATCCATCTGAGCCCTGGTCATGAACAGCCTGTAGACCATGCCTATCCCTGGGGCCTTCATCCCGATGTTGGCAGGGCTGCTTGTCTAGAACAGGACAGCTGAACTCCAGGGCCCAACAAGACCTCAGCTTCCTCTTTCTGTTCCTGCTGCCACAGATTCCCGGTGCTGCCCTGTGGGGAAGCCCCACAGCCCTCCCCTCTTGGGAACCCTGAAATGGGTCACGAGGGGAAGATTCCCATTCAAGGATAAGCTTTCCCATCTCCCATCAGCAGGAATGAGCCCTTTTTAGTGCTAGTTCCCTTGTAGGGTGCTGGGGACCTGGAAGCTGTCCCTGCTTTCAGGGAGCTCACAGTCCAAGAGAGAAGTCCCATCTTTCCTCTCCCCTAGGGATTGAGGCAGTGCCCAGATACTATGCTGCAGTGGCTCAGACCTGTAATTCTAGCACTTTGCAAGTCTGAGGTGGGAGGATCGCTTGAGCCCAGGAATTTGAGACCAGCCTTGAAGACGCGAAACCTTGTCTCTACAAAAAAAAATTTTTAAATAAAAAATTATCTGGGCCTGGTCATGCATGCCAGTAGTCCCAGCTACTCCAGAGGCTGAGGTGAGAGGATCATTTGAGCCCCAGAGGTCAAGGCTTCAGTAAGCCGTGATCTGCGCTCCAGCCTGAGTGACAAAGCAAAACCCTGTCTCAAAAAAAAAAAAAAAAAAAAAAAAGAAGAAGAAGAAGAAGAAGAAACTATGGAGAAAACGACGGGATGACTGCTTATTGCTTTCTCTTCCACCTCTGGTCCTCACAACAGTCTCTTTCCTCTTCTGGCCTCAGAGACAGCAAGATGCTCGCTGCCTGGGGGAGGTAGCAGGGAAAGGAGGGGCACATTCGGCGTCGCTTTGCCCATAAAAACACTGCCACTCCAGCCTGGTGATACTAGGGTTAATGAGTTGTGGGGTGACAGCGACTTTGAACTCTGGCCGGGCAGGCCCCTAGGAAGGGGGTGATGGGCAGCCCACAGCCCCAGGCCTCTGCCTGTCCTCCAGAGACCAGCCATCCCTTTCCTCCCCCGTCCCCTTTCCTGCTTCCCTCTGTCTGTTGCACAATACTGATGACTCTTCTCTCCCTACCACCCTCCATTCCCGGAACTTTCAAGTTTCCTCAGTAGAGCTGCCCTGAGTTCTGGCCCAAGACCCCTGCAAGCCATCTCTGACTGTGTGTGTCTTCCCCTCTCCCCTATCCCCTGTTTGTTGGATGGCAGCTGTGTGTGACCAGGTATCAGAAAGAACTTCCTGAGCTTTCACAGCAGGAGGATGGAAAACACTTCTTAGGGGGAGTCTCTCCTTTCCCAACTCAAACTCTGGGGAGTCCCAGCTCTGTGCAGCAGGAGTCAAGTTCTAGGGGGCCGAGGACACAAAGTGGGCTGAGGAGAGAGACCCCCACAGACACAAGGACACACACATACTGTAAGGTAGGGGCTCCTAGGATCCCTGCCCTGAGGGCTTCTGAAACTAGCTGGACCTTCAGCCCCTGATTTTCTTTCCCCTCAGGTCTCAGTCTCTCCCTCCCCAAAATGGGAACAGATTCCCCACTGCCCTTTGGGTGCTGCTTGAAGCCACACAGAGCTAAAGGAGGCAGAGGGATGCCTCTTCCCCGCCATTCCTTCCAGTGAATTTTGCAGCTGGTGTTTGGGTGCCTGGATCGCCTTAACTGGTGGGAAAAGCTAGAAACCTACGCTGAAGCTTCCCCTAGCACATCATTCCCCATCATCCTGCTTCAAAATGAGAAACTGGACTTGAATTTGTCATAAAGGGCAGATTTTTCAGGCAGAGTAGAGAGAGAACCCAGCGGGCTGGTCTCAAGGGGTGTGAAGAACCCAGTTAGAGACCAAGGTGAGGAAGGGGAGGCTTCAAAGAATGGCGGGGGCGGGGTCCCGCTCTGGCTTGAGGTTAGAAAGGGCTCTCTGGGCAGGGTTCCTGGCCCTCCCACACCTTCCTCCTTTCTCAGAACAGCCAGCATGAGGCGGGGGCGGGAGGGGGGGGGGCGGCGGAGGCCTTATTTAAGGAGCACCGGCTGAGAACATCGTTGCAGATCCAGCCCCAGGAGCCAAAGAGAGGAGATTTCGTGGGTAAGTGGCGGTCCCTTTCTCTGGATTCCAGCAGGGGTGGGGATGGGGTGCCCCTGAGGCGCAGGCTTGACTTTCCCTCTCTGGGATAGGCGGCAGCTTTGCCATGTGAGTGAGGGGAGCACCCAGCCCTCAGCTGAACTCTCCAGAAAATGAAAATGTGCTTTAGGGAACTCTTTCTCCTCTACTCCTCTATCCCAGGTACTTTAAACCTTTATTCAGGGTTTTGGGGAGATTTCTGGGGAGCTAGGACTCCTGGGCTAGGCTTCTATCTTGGGGATCTGTATCTTGGGGACTCCCTTTAGCTCAGAAAGCCCCTTGGTTTGCAGAGAGATGCCCTTCTCAGTGTGCGTGTTCTGGCTCTTTCCCCAGCCCCTCACCCCTGCAGCCCCACATCAGGCCCCACCAGGAACACATCTGGGCAGGAAGCCACAGGACTGAGTATGCAGTACCGAGGCCTGGGGATGAATCCCTGCCATGGCCCTGAGCCCCCTCCCCTCATAACCTACTCCAATTCCTGTTGGAATTTATGGAACTCCTGTCCATTTCCTTAGCTGTGGGCCCCCATTTTCAGCTCCAAGCTCAGACCCTCCCTGGAATAGGAGATCTCTTGCTATCACAGGTTCCTTATGTGGAGCAGGCACATACCACCATGCCCGATCTGGGCCTCAACTTACTCATCCTGGGAACGGAAGACAATTCACAGAAGAAAACATGCAAGGGCAGCATCCAGGCTGAAAGAACTTTGGCCACCTGGCACTGAGAACTGAATTCCATAGGCTGTGAGCTCTAGCAGATGCCCTATGGACTCAGTTCTGGTGCCCGGCAGTGCTACACCATCAATTCCAAGGCCGTGGAGCAGCTGATGGTTCAGGTTCCCCAACTTCCCAGCCCGGTGTTTCTGCAGGCCCACATCTTGCCCACTGGCCAAACCTTTAAATAACTTTGACCCGGGCTACTATTATGCTCAAAGACATCAGGGGCTCTCCCAAATATCTTTACGCTGCCAGAAAGTCTTCTATAGTATGGCCTTCACTTAACTTTCACACCTGATCTTTCATCGCCTCCTGCTCATAACCTGCCACCAGTGAACTCCTGCTGCTCCGGCTCCATACTTCTCATGCTGGTCCCTCCTCAGTGCTTCTGGGGACACCTCTTGCCCGTCACTGTCTGTTGGAATCCTAGTCATTCTTCAAAACCTCTCTCAGATGCCTCTTCTTTTTTCCTTTTTTATTTTTTTGAGATGGAGTCTCGTTCTGTGGCGCAGGCTGCTGGAGTGCAGTGGTGCAATATCGGCTCACTGCAACCTCCACCTCCCAGGTTTAAGTGATTCTCCTGCCTCAGCCTCCCCGAGTAGCTGAGATTACAGGCATGTGCCAACACCCTGTCTCTACAAAAAATTAAAAACAAGGCTGGGCACGGTGGCTCACGCCTGTAATCCCTGTACTTTGGGAGGCCAAGGCGGGCCTGACTTGAGGTCAGGAGTTTGAGACCAGCCCGACCAACATGGTGAAACCCCGTCACTATTAAAAATACAAAAATTGGCTGGGTGCAGTGGCTTACGCCTGTAATCCCAACACTTTGGGAAGCCAAGGCAGGTGGATTACCTGAAGTCAGGAGTTCAAGACCAGCCTGGCCAGCATAGCAAAACCCAGTCTACTAAAAATACAAAAATTAGCCAGGCATGGTGGTGTGGGCCTGTAATCTCAGCTACTGGGGAGGCTGAGGCAGGAGAATTGCTTGAACCTGGGAGGTGGAGGTTGCAGTGAGCCGAGATTGCACCTCCGCACTCCAGCCTGGGTGACAGAGACACTGTCTCAAAAAAATAGGCTGAACTCAGTGGCTCACGCCTGAATCCCCGCACCTTGAGAAGCCGAGGTGGGCAGATCACTTGAGATCAGGAGTTCAAGGCCAGCCTGGCCAACACGGTGAAACCCCATGTCTACTGGAAATACAAAAATTAGCTGGGCATGGTAGTGGGCACCTGTAATCCCACCTATTCAGGAGGCTGAGGTGGAAGAATTGCTTGAATCCAGGAGATGGAGGTTGCAGCGAGCTGAGATGGCACCACTGCACTCCAGCCTGGGCGACAGAGTGAGACTCTGTCTTTTTTTTTTTTTTTTTTTTTGAGACGGAGTCTCGCTCTGTCGCCCAGGCTGGAGTGCAGTGGCCAGATCTCAGCTCACTACAAGCTCCGCCTCCCGGGTTCACGCCATTCTCCTGCCTCAGCCTCCCGAGTAGCTGGAACTACAGGCGCCCGCCACCTCGCCCGGCTGGTTTTTTGTACTTTTTAGTAGAGACGGGGTTTCACCGTGTTAGCCAGGATGGTCTCGATCTCCTGACCTTGTGATTCGCCCGTCTCGGCCTCCCAAAGTGCTGGGATTACAGGCTTGAGCCACCGCGCCCGGCCAGACTCTGTCTTAATAAAATAAATAAATAACAAATTAGCTGGGCACAGTGGTACACATCTGTGATCCCAGCAACTCAGGAGTCTGAGGTGGGAGGATCACTTATGCCCAGGAGGTCGAGGCTGCAGAGCTATATCAAATCACTGCAGTCTAGCCTGGGCAACAGAGCAAGACCCAGTCTCTAAAAAAATAAAAAAAAAAAGGGCCGGGCATGGTGGCTCACACCTCTAATCCCAGCACTTTGGGAGGCCGCGGTGGGCAGATCACCTGAGGTCGGGAATTCGAGACCAGCCTGACCAACATGGAGAAACCCCATTTCTACTAAAAATACAAAAATTAGCCAGGCGTGGTGGCGCATGCCTGTAATCCCAGCTACTCGGGAGGCTGAGGCAGGAGAATTGTTTGAATCTGGGAGGCAGAGGTTGCGGTAAGCCGAGATCACACCATTGCATACTGGCCTAGGCAACAAGAACGAAACTCCGTCTCAAGAAAAAAAAAATACTATATATGTATGTCACTATGTCACTGACATTATTTATTTATTTAGAGAGATTTATAGAGTTTTGCTATGTTGCCCAGGCTTGGCCTCCTTGATTCAAGGGGTTCTCCTGCCTCAGCCTCACAGTAGCTGGAGTACATGCGAGCACCACAGTGCTTGGTCTCTATTATCTTTACAATGAAAGATAAGAAAGGGCTGGGCATCAGCACTTTAAGAGGCTGAGGTGGGCGGATCACGAGGTCAGGAGATGGAGACCATCCTGGCTAACATGGTGAAACCCCGTCTCTACTAAAAATACAAAAAATTAGCCGGGCATGGTGGCGGGCACCCATGGTCCTAGCTACTTGGGAGGCTGACAGGAGAATGGCGTGAACCCGGGAGGCAGAGCTTGCAGTAAGCCGAGATTGCGCCCTTGCACTCCAGCCTGGGCAACAGAGCTAGACTCTGTATCAAAAAAAAAAAAGAGAGAGAGAGAGAGAGAGAGAGAGAGAAAAAGAAAGGGCTGGTTATGATCTTATCCCCATGGCTGAGCATAATCTATAGTTCTTATTCAAATCTTGCTACTTGTCCCAGTAATGTCCTTCGTAACAGGTTTTATTTTGGTTCAGGATCCAATCCAGGATTATGCATTGCATTTAGTTTTCATGCCTTTTTAGCCTCCTTTGAATCTGAGACATTTTCTGAAGTTCACATAGTCTTTTTTTTGAGACAGGGCCTCACTTTGTCACTCAGGCTGGAGTGCAGTGGCATGATCACAGCTCACTGCTGCCTGTACCTGCCAGGCTCAAGCAATTCTCCCACCTCAGCCTCACAAGTAGTTGGGACCACAGGTGCACACCACCATGCCCGGCTAATTTTTGTATTGTTTGTAGAGATGAGGTTTTTCTATGTTTCCTAGGCTGTCCTCAAACTCTGGGGTTCAAGCGATCCACCCATGTAGGCCTCCTAAAGTGATAAAATTACAGGTTTGAGCCACTGCGCTGGGCTGGTGTCCATAGTCATTTATGACATTGCCATTTTTGAACAATACAGACAAGTGG
This sequence comes from Theropithecus gelada, assembly GCF_003255815.1. Taxonomy (NCBI): domain Eukaryota; kingdom Metazoa; phylum Chordata; class Mammalia; order Primates; family Cercopithecidae; genus Theropithecus; species Theropithecus gelada. The sequence continues at coordinate 99,035,586 of NC_037677.1, forward strand.
GATCATCTCGCTTAGGTTTTTTTTGTTTGTTTGTTTGTTTTTTGTTTTTTTTTTTTTTTGAGACGGAGTCTCGCTCTGTCACCCAGGCTGGAGTGCAGTGGCCGGATCTCAGCTCACTGCAAGCTCCGCCTCCCGGGTTCACACCATTCTCCTGCCTCAGCCTCCCGAGTAGCTGGGACTACAGGCGCCCGCCGCCACGCCCGGCTAAGTTTTTGTATTTTTAGTAGAGACGGGGTTTCACCGTGTTAGCCAGGATGGTCTCGATCTCCTGACCTCGTGATCCGCCCGTCTCGGCCTCCCAAAGTGCTGGGATTACAGGCTTGAGCCACCGCGCCCGGCCTCTCGCTTAGGTTTATCTGAGGTTTCCTCATGACTGCATTACTGCTGAACTGATGTTGTGTTGTTTAACATAGAAAGCTTATGATGTTGACTTGTCCCCTTTAATGATAATGTCAACTTGTTTCATCCTGCTGAACCCACAGTTGGAATCACCCCAAAAGCCTTAGCAGGGGAGTTTCCTCATGGGAGTGCCCCAAACCTTTTCCAGATGGGGCCAGTTGGGATTCCAAAGAAAGTAGCACTTAGCATTAAATAAACACCAGGGTGATCAGTCCAAAGCATTTATTTATTTATTTAGACAGGGTCCTGCTCGCTCTGTTGCCCAGGATGGAGTGCAGTGACATAATCATAGTTCACTGCAACCTCAATCTCTTGGGCTCAAGCAATCCTCCCACCTCAGTCTCCCAAGTAGCTGGGACTACAGGGGCACACCCCCACGCCCAGCTAATTTTTTTTTTTTTTTTTTTAAGTAGAGATTGGTCTTGCTATGTTGCCCAGGCTGGTCTCGAACTACTGACCTCATGCCATCCTCCTACCCCAGCCTCCCGAAGAGCTAGGATCACAGATGGGAGCTGCCATGGTCAGCCAGTCCAAAGCGTTTATTAGGGAACTTTACATATGGAGTGCTACAGCAATCCTCACGACAGACAGCAAGAGGAAAGGGGTGATCCTCCTAGGTATATCCAAGCAAAGTGGTCAGGGGATAGAGTTTATGTGAGTGTTTAAGGCATTTGGCGCAGGGCTGGGGCTTGTTTCTTTCAGTGTTTTGGCAACAACCTAGGTACTTTTATCAGTGCCAGGAAATGTTCAAGACCACAGTGTGGGTTCAAGCCTTCAGGATAAAACATGTTGGGTCACAGAGGGGTGAAAAGGACTCTGTGATCTTTGGGTTCAAGACACAGAAATAGGGGACAGACACTGGGGGACCCTAAGCTTTGATAACTTAGTTAAGGTGGTATATACCAGTTTTCCCTATTATACGACTAGCTTACTCTTTTTTGCTTTGTAACTAATAAATATCTTATTGGAACATATTTTGAAACTAAACTAAATATCCTGTTTTTATTCAAATTTGTACTCATTAGTTTTATAATCCATGAGTAACCTGAATCAACTTAGTATCACCTGAATCAATATTTGGAACATATTTTATAACTTTCACTCCTTAGGGCTTTTGCACTCACCATACCCTCTGCCTGGCTTCACTCTCACCCTTCTCTGCATGGCTAACTTTGCATTCTTTAGATCTCAGTTTAAATGTCACCTCCTCAAAGAGGCCATCCCTAATTATCTTATTCTAAAGTAAGTTCTGACACTTAATTATTAAATAAAAAATAAAAATAGAACAGGCATGATGGCTTACACCTGTAATCCCACCACTTTGGGAGACCGAGGCAGGTGGATCACCTGAGGTCAGCAGTTTGAGACCAGCCTGGCCAACATGGTGAAACCCTGTCTCTACTAAAAATAACAAAAATTAGCTGGGCATGGTGGCACACACCTATAATCTCAGCTACTTGGGAGGCTGTGGCAGGAGAATCGCTTGAACCCGGGAGGTGGAGGTTGCAGTGAACTGAGATTGCCCCACTGCACTCCCGCCTGGGTGACGGAGTGAGACTCTGTCTCAAAAAATAAAATAAAATAAAATAAAAATAAAAATAAAGGCCAGGCCCAGTGGCTCACACCTGTAATCCCAGCACTTTGGGAGGCCAAGGTGGGCAGATCACGAGGTCAGGAGAGTGAGACCATCCTGGCTAACAACGGTGAAAACCCGTCTCTACTAAAAATACAAAAACAAAATTAGCCGGGCGTGGTGGCGGGCGCCTGTAGTCCCAGCTACTTGGGAGGCTGAGGCTGGAGAATGGTGTGAACCCGGAAGGCGGAGCGTGCAGTGAGCTGAGATGGCGCCACTGCAGTCCAGCCTGGGCGACAGAGGGAGACTCCATAAATAAATAAATAAATAAATAAATAAATAAATAAATAAAATAAAATGTGACAGGCAAAACAGTGCAACTCTTCTTATATAATTAATACTATGTGTGGCCAGGCGTGGTGGCTCACGCCTGTAATCCCAGCACTTTGGGAAGGTGAGGCAGGTGGATCACTTGAGGTTAGCAGTTCAAGACCAGCCTGACCAACATGGTGAAACCCCATCTCCACTAAAAATACAAAAAAATTAGCCAGGCATGGTGGCGTGTGCCTCTAATCCCAGCTACTTAGGAGGCTGAAGCAGGAGAATTGCTTGGACCCAGGAGGCAGAGGTTGCAGTGAGCTGAGATCGCGCCACTGCACTCCAGCAGCCTGGGTGACAAGAGTGAAACTCTGTCTAAAATAGATATAACACATATAAAATACATTTTGTGCGTAGAAAAATAGTAGATCGGACCTCAATGATCATTAAGGGGTGCGGGAAATCAGAAAAGACTGTAACTTCCTGTATCACATATTTCTGTATTGCAAACTATGTTTAAAACAAACACTGGCCAGGCGTGGTGGCTCACGCCTGTAATCCCAGCACTTTGGGAGGCCGAGGCAGGCAGATCACAAGATCACGAGTTCAAGACCAGCCTGGCCAAGATGGTGAAACCCTGTCTATACTAAAAATACAAAAAAATTTGCTGGGCGTGGTGGCACGCGCCTGTAATCCCAGCTACTTGGGAGGCTGAGGCAGGAGAATCGCTTGAACCGGGAGGTGGAGGTTGCAGTGAGCTGCGATCATGCCACTGGACTGCAGCCTGGGCGACAGAGTGAGACTCTGTTTCCAAAAAAAAAGAAAAAAAAAAAAAAAGACACAAAGCAAATTTGACTCTGAGCTCCTTGGAAACCAGGACCAAAAGAAAAGTATGAGCAGTAATGAGATCCTTAGTGCTTAAAAGATAAAAGCAAACCACTGATCAGGAGAAACACCTTTTCCAAGGGCTGAGGTTTGAGAGAATTTCTCCAAGAAGTTCATAAATACAGCAGTGCCCAATCAGCTGGCCTACAGCTTCAATAACTCACCTGTGTATACCCAGGTAACTATCGGTCAGCTACAAATGGAAGTTCAGTAAAAGAAATTCCACAAGGGACCAAATTTCTACAGCTGGGCCTCAGATCTGGCTAGATCCTAGTTAAAATTGGCTATGTGGCCTAACACTCCAGCAAACTCCTAGAATAATGCAAATCTCAGCCTATTAAGAATTAATGATTATTAGCAAGAATTGGGAGACAAGAAGAGACATTCATCTTAACTTCCAATTAGGCTGGGTTACTTACTTTTACGCCTCTTTTACTGATGAAGAAACTGAGCGAGAGCCTTAAGTTACACAGGTGGAAAATGTCAGAGCCAGCCCTAAACCCAGGTCTTAGACATCTGTTCCCTAGTCATGCCTACCACACTTCAAAAATAGAGCTTATGCCCTCAGCATCTCGGTGGGTGGTGGGCCAAAGGACTACGGAGTTAGAAGGTGCTGGCGTGCACACTTGGAGGCAGATGGTGAAGAGGGGACTTGGGCCCAGCGATCAGGCACATGCTTTCTCCAGAGGTCCAGTTCAACTTCATGCCCCTCCACCCTACCTTCTTGTACCCCAGGGTGGGTGGTGAGACTCCCATTAAACAGATAAACAGATGGAGAAACACCACCCCAAAACATAACAATGATCTCGCAGTGCATACTTGACTTCGCTCATTTATTCACTTTTTTTTTTTTTTTTTTTTTTGAGACAGGGTTTCAGTCACCCAGGCTGGAGTGCAGTGGCGCGTTCACGGCTTCTTGCAGCCTCCCGGGCTCAGGTAATCCTCTTATCTCCGCCTCCCGAGTAGGTGGGACTACAGGCGCGTGCCACCACACCCGGCTAATTTTTGTATTTTTTTGTAGAGACAGGGTTTCGCCATGATGCCCAGGCTGGTCTCCAACTCCTGGGCTCAAGCGATCCGCCCACCTCGGCCTTCCACAGTGCTGGGATTCCAGGCGTGAGCCACCGCGCCCGGCCTATTTACTTTTCTACTAAGCTGGGGATCACCGTCGCCCCTCGGCTTGGCAAGAAGGGCGGGGGTAGGGGAGCGGTGGGAAAGGAGGGTGGGCTTTGACTCTGATAAGAGGTAAAAGAGGAAGGGAAAGTTGGGGCTTACTGCAGCGCAGGCTCCTTAGGAGAAGGTGGGGAGGAGGAAGAAGAGAGGTCCAGGCCCTTCTTCCATCCCACGTCCTCCACTTCCCAAGGTGCAAGAGGGAAAGAGGTACAGAACACCCAGAGGTGTCCTTGATTCCGTCCTGCCTGTGCCCTTCCCCCACAGTCCAGCAATAAGCCGAGAGAAACAAGTGCAGGAAGCGGGCAGGCAATCATGTGAAAGGCCAAAAAGACAGGTGAGCGGCGCGCCAGCCTCCCGCGCGCAGGTGAGAGCTCCTTTCTGCCTGGCGGGGGAGGCAGACACAGGGAAGAGCCGCGCGCGCGTGCACGCGGGCCGGTGGCAAGGCCTTGCAGCGCCTTCAGCTCACGCCCTTGCTCTTCCTGGGGCGGCCGCGCTCCGCGGCTTCCTGGGCTGCGCCTCTGTTGCCGCTGTCGCCGCTGTCGCCGCTGTCGGGCCGCCGCCGCACACGCCACTCCACGCGGCGGTCGCGCTCGCTCACGCGCGGCGTCGCCCGCAACAGGAACTGGCCGCGGCGCTGGGTGACGCGCACGTCGGCGCGGGGGTAGGTGCCGTACGCGCGCCGCAGCTCCTGGCGCACGAAGTCCGGAAGCTGTAGGGGCTGGCCCTGCGCGCGTTCCACGCGTCCCCAGCGTAGCTCGGGTTGCAGGCTCCCGCCCTCAGGCCACGGTTCCCAGCTCTCGGCCGCTGGCGCGGGCGCCTGCAGCGACAGTCCTGAGCTGCCGGCGGCGGGGCAGGGCCGGCGCGGGGCCGCGGGGTAGGCCGGAGGGCAGGCCCACCAGGCGGCGCGGCCTCGGGTGGCGCGGCGGGGCAGTAGAAACGATGGTATTCCCGAGGGGCCGCCCACTCGCCCGCGTGCAGGCTCCTTGGCCGGCTGCGGAAGCTGTGGGCCTGGATTGGGGGCAGTAGCAGAGGGGCGGCCAGGTAGGTGCAGGTGAGCGGCCGCGGCGGCGGCCAGACGCCCTGCCTGGGCGGCAGCCAGCTGTAAGCGTACATAGTCGGCCCCCCAGGCGGCTGCTGTTCTTACTGGGGGCTCCTCCGGATCCAGACCTGCGGCAGAGGGAGGGGTGTGCGGACAGATTTTCTACTTAACCGCCTCCTGTCCCTGTGGCCCGGTTCCGCAGGACGCCGGTTCATGGGTTTGGGGGAACTCATCCCGAATCGGACATTCAGCTCCCCACCTCGCCTCTTGTCCCAAGGTCGGGCAGAGCCCCACGCTCCCGGCAGACAATAAGGAGCCTTTTCAAGCCCTCGGCCCGAATGCTCTTCCCAGTGACTCCCCGCTCACTTGTCTCCTTCAGCCTTGGGGAGCCAGCGGGATCCAGAGCGGGGCTCCTCTCCGCACTTTGTAGCTGAGTTGCTCTGCTCCATGCCCTGCCTCAGCCACTCCTCCTGGTTACCAGGCGAAAGCAAACACCTTGAGCTGGCCAGGAGCCACCAGCGTCTGTCTACACCTGGGTGAACCGTACTGGTACTGGTCGTAGTGGCCCCAACCTAGAGGCAGAGGCCTGAGGTCAAGAATGCCCTCCCTACAGTATCACTGATGGCTTTCTACAACCTCCTAGCACCTGCAGGTGGATTGGGTTACCCTCACATTTGAGTGAAACTCCTGCACACCAGACACTGAATCAAGTTTTCTGGGAGCATCTAACTGCAAGTTATGTCAACTCGGGGAAGGGGGTGCTGATATTATCTCTGCTTTCCATAGCAAAAAAGCTGCTTGCCTCAGAGTTGGTGTCCAGTGTATTCAGTGAGTGGAGCTTATGTAGGTTAAATAACTCATCCCAACTCACACAGCTGGCTATAGTAAGGGCAAAATTCTACCCCGAGTCTCAAGACTCATGCTCACAATGCTGGTCTTATTGCCCACCTATGCTGGGGCTTCTGGCAGACTGCCTCAAAGTCCTCCCACTCTAGAATGTTAGATAGGCACTTGGTTTTGTTTGTTTGTTTGTTTGTTTTTTAGATGGGGTCTTGCTCTGTTGCCTAGGCTGGAGTGCAGTGGCGTGATCTCAGCTCACTGCAGCCACCGTCTACCAGGTTCAAGCGATTCTACCACCTCAGCCTCCCAATCCCAAGTAGCTGGGATTACAAGTGCACCACCACCCCCCGCTAATTTTTGTATTTTTAGTAGTCAGGTTTTCACCATGTTGGCCAGGCTGGTCCTGAACTGACCTCAAGTAATCCACCCTCCTTGGCCTCCCAAAGTGCTGGGATTACGGGTGTGAGCCATCATGCCCGGCTACTTTAAATTATTTTCTTTCTTTTTCTTTTTCTTTTTTTTTTTTTGAGACAGAATTTTGCTCTGTCGCCCAGGCTGGAGTGCAGTGGCACGATCTTGGCTCACTGCAAACTCCGCCTCCCAGGTTCAAGCGATTCTTCTGCCTCAGCCTCCCAAGTAGCTGGGACTACATGTGTGCGCCACAACACCTGGCTAAGTTTTGTATTTTTTAGTAGAGATGGGGTTTCACCATATTGGCCAGGCTGGTCTTGAACTCCCAACTCCGTGATCCGCCCACCTTGGCCTCCCAAAGTTTTGGGATTACAGGCATGAGCTATTGCACCCGGCCTACTTTAAATTCTTAATAGCTATATGAAGTGCATAGTGATGTCATTCTCTCTTAGTAGATAAGGAACCAGAGGCTCAGAGAAGTTCGGCCACTGTCCCAGGTTCCTACAGCCTGTAAGTACCACAGTGGCATTTGAACCCAGTCCAACTGATGTCAAAGCCCAGAAGCCATTTTAATGAAGCCAAGAAGATTGCTTCATCCAGATGGGGTGAGCCCTGTCTGAGTTCCGGTCCCTTCTGGTGTGGGTCACAACCCCTGCACCTCTTCCTTTTCCAGTAGGGAGAGTGGTAGTTATGAATGATTAAAACTGAAACCCTCTGCCAGCTGCAGGGCTGCCATGTTGCCACACTTTCCTTCCCCATCTCCTGTTGACTGAAGCAGCATCAGCAGCAGCCCTGACAGAAAGGTTCTTCTGGGTTCTCAGTATCCCTCAAAACTCAGCTACCCTCTGGTGGTGGCCACCCTTTGGTGACTCACCCTGGTGATGTCACGCTATTTGTGACTGAGCCACTGCTCCAAGTCTTAATTTGGGCCAGTCCTTTTGAGAGAAGGTGCTGGAGCTGGGCAGTGGATGGAAAAAGGGGGCCTAGTTAGGGTTTCATTTGGACTCTAACACTGTCATAGAACCCCAAAGTCAGGCTGGTGAACCTGATGCACAGCTAAGGCCAAGCAGTGGGAGACAGAGAAAGGTTTATTTGATTTGGCCAGTCAGAAGGCGGGAGAGCAAATCTCTCAAATCCCTCTTAACAGAAAGAAGCAGCAGGGTGGCTTACACCTGTAATCCTAGCACTTTTGGAGGATGAGGCAGGCAGATTGCTTGAGCTCAGGAGTTTGAGATCAGCCTGGGCAACATGGTGAAACCCTGGCTCTACAAAAAAAATAAATAAATAAAATAAAGCAGGAATGGCATGTGCCTGTAGTTCCAGTTACTTGGGGCGCTGAGGCAGAAGGATCGCTTGAACCCAGGAGATCAAGCCTGCAGTGAGCTGTGTTCACACCATTGCACACCAGCCTGGGTGACAGACTGAGCGCCTGTCTCAAAAAGCAGCAGGGAGTTTTTATGCGACTAAGGAGTGACGGAGGTGGCATTTCAGGGAACCCAGGGTAAATGTCTGTGTTTCTTCAGTCTCAGATAACCCTTTGAGCCACCAGACTTGTGGGCATCAGCAACTGGTCACAATGTCCTTCAAGGCATTCATTCCTTCTGCAATTTTTTTTTTTTTTTTTTTTTTTTGAGACGGAGTTTTGCTCTTTTTGCCCAGGCTGGAGTGCAATGGTGGGATTTCAGCTCACTGCAACTTCCGCTTCCTGGGTTCAAGACATTCTCTTACCTCAGCCTCCCAAGTAGCTGGGATTACAGGCATGCACCACCATGGCCGGCTAATTTTTTGTATTTTTAGTAGAGACAGGGTTTCACCATATTGGTCAGCTGGTCTTGAACTCCCGACCTTGGGTGATTCACCCGCCTCGGCCTACCAAAGTGCTGGGATTACAGGTGTGAGCCACTGCGCCCGGCCTGCAATTTTTTTTCATGACCCCGAAGTTATCTCCTCCTGCTTGACCAAGAAACAGCACATCAGCAGTTTATATTGTGGGAACAAGGAATATTGGGCAAAAAGTGAGTGGTTAGCATGTGCAAGCAAGCATGGGCCTGATCAGAATTTTTTTTTTTCTTTTTGACAAGCTCTCATTCTGTCACCCAGGCTGGAGTGCAGTGGCATGACCAGGGCTCACCGCAACCTTGACTGGGCTCAAGTGATCCTCCTACCTCAGCCTCCTGAGTAACTGGGATCATAGGTGTGCACCACCACACTCGACTAATTTTTGTAGAGATGAAATCCCACTATGTTACGCAGGCTGGTCTTGAACTCCTGGGCTCAGGTGATCATCCTGCCTTGGCCTTCCAAAGTACTGGAATTACAGGTTTGAGCCACCATGCCTGGCCTGTGATCAGAATTCTCATTTTTTTAGTCACTAAAAATGCTGGGGGGCACTCCACTCTCCGTTATGTGATTAGTTCACATTGCGTGCCTGTATCAAAATATATGTACCCCACAAATATATACAAAAAACTTTACTTTTTTTTTTCTTTTCTTTTCTTTTTTTTTTTTTCTGAGACGGAGTCTCGCTCTGTCACCCAGGCTGGAGTGCAGTGGCTGGATCTCAGCTCACTGCAAGCTCCGCCTCCCGGGTTCACGCCATTCTCCTGCCTCAGCCTCCTGAGTAGCTGGAACTACAGGCGCCCGCCACCTCACCCGGCTAGATTTTTGTATTTTTTAGTAGAGACGGGGTTTCACCGTGTTAGCCAGGATGGTCTCGATCTCCTGACCTCATGATCCGCCCGTCTTGGCCTCCCAAAGTGCTGGGATTACAGGCTTGAGCCACCGCGCCTGGCCTTTTTTTTCCTTTTAAATGGAGTCTCGCTCTGTTGTCAGGCTGAAGGGCAGTGGTGCGATCTCGGCTCACTGCAACCTCCGTCTCCAGGGTTCAAGCGATTCTCCTGCCTCAGCCCCCCCGAGTAGCTGGGATTACAGGCGCGCGCCACCACGCCCGGCTAATTTTTGTATTTTTATTAGAGACAGGGTTTCACCATGTCGGCCATGCTGGTCTCGAACTCTTGACCTCAGGTGATCCACCCGCCTTGGCCTCCCAGTATTGGGATTACAGGCGTGAGCCACAGCGCCTGGCAAAATTTTAAGTATTGATTGCTCAGGAAAAAAAATTAAAATGCTGGGGTGCTGAAATCTCAAGGGCCCCATTACAACACTCCTTAGGAGCCTCGCCCTCTATCTGCTCTAAGGACTGGTCCCAGAATGAGAGAATTTAAAAGACATCCCACCACAAAGATGTTCATAATGTCACCCTGGAAACCTGTGAATATGTTATATTACGTGACAAGGGAGAATTTAGATTGCAGATGGCAGTAAGATTGCTAATGAGCTGACCTTAAGATAAGGAGATGATCCTGGGTTATCTGGGTGGACCCAATGTAATCAAAAGGGTCCTTAACTGTGGAATAGTGAGGTGGCAGAATCAGAGTCAGAGTGATACAGTGAGTGAAAGACTTGATCAGCCATCACTGGCTTTGAATACGGAAGAGGGTCATGAGCCAGGGAATGCGGGCAGCCTCTGGAAGCTGAAAAACAAGAAAGTGGATTCTCCCCTGGAACCTCTAGAAGGAATGTGGTCCTGCCAAGCCCTTGCCAGTGAGCCATTTCAGACTTCTGACCTCCAGGACCGTAAGAAAATAAACTTGTCTTGTTTTCAGCCACCAAGTTTGTCGTGATTTGTTACAGCATCAGTAGGAAACTAATACCTCTCCCTGCTCCTGTTTATAACTTTGTCTCTGTCCTAAAATCCCAGCACCCCGGAGTGTTCACGGCTATCCATGGACTGACCACACCCCAGCCTGGAGTTTAGTAGTGGGCCCATGGCACTGGCCAGGTTTTCCATCTCTTCTGGGTGGAGAGTGGGGCGCAAGCAAGACTAAGCTCAAGTGGAGCCTGGGAAGGAAGTTTTCAGGCAAAATGAGAAAAATAATGGCCAAACTGTGAGTTTCTCAGCATTTGTTCACCCTGATTCCAGTACCAACCCCCAGTATTTTGGAGTCCCACACCTTATCTATTCTCAGTAAAGTAGTTCTGGTGGAGTTGAGTCTATTCTATCCTTAGGTTTGGGTGATTTAGGGCTAAACCTTTCAGCACAGCCATCCATCTGGCCATAGTGATTGACTTGGGCTAGCCCTTGACGTGATATGGGCCAGTGCAAAGCAAGCCTAGGACTTTATTTTCTTGTTGGGTGGAGGGAATTTTTTGCTTTTCCCAGGACAGAAATCAGAAAGGGTCCTGGACTTAAGTTACACAGGCCAGTAAATTCCTTCTTTATTTAAGCTAGTTCAAATTGTCTATTGCTTGCACTAATGATACACCCCAGGGTATTTCCTACCCCCATTGCTCCCCAGCACTTTGTTATGAAAAAAAATTTTTTTTGCGACAAGAGTCTCACTCTGTCACCCAGGCTGGAGAGCAGTGGTGTGGTCATGGCATACTGCAGCCTCAACCTCCTGGGCTAAAGCAATCCTCACACCTCAGCCTCCTGAATAATTGGAACTACAGGTATGCCTCACCACATTCCACAGATTTTTTAAATTTTTATTTTGTTTTATTATTATTATTTGAGGCAGAGTCTCGCTCTGTTGCCCAGGCTGGAGTGCAATGGTGCGATCTGGGCTCACTGCAACTTCTGCCTCCTGGGTTCAAGCAATTCTCCTGCCTCAGCCTCCTGAGTAGCGGGGTAAATTACAGGCACCCGCCACCACACCCAGCTAATGTTTTTTGTATTTTTAGTAGAGATGGGGTTTCACCATGTTGGCCAGGCTGGCCTTAAACTCCTGACCTCAGGTGATCCACCCACCTCAGCCTCCCAAAGTGCTGGGATTACAGGTGTGAGTCACTGTGCCTGGTCTTCCCTCACCACACTGGGCCGATTTTTTTATTTTTTTATTATTTTATTTTATTTTATTTATTTATTTATTTATTTTAGACGGAGTCTTGCTTTGTGCCCCAGGCTGGAGTGCAGTGGCGCGATCTCGGCTCACTGCAAGCTCCGCCTTCCGGGTTCACGCCATTTTCCTGCCTCAGCCTCCTGAGTAGCTGGGACTACAGGTGCCCGCCACCACGCCCGGCTAATTTTCTTGTATTTTTAGTAGAGACGGGGTTTCACCGTGTTAGCCAGGATGGTCTCGATTTCCTGACCTCGTGATCCGCCCGTCTCGGCCTCCCAAAGTGCTGGGATTACAGGCTTGAGCCACCGCGCCGGGCCCTGTTTTTTTATTTTTTATTTTTGAGACAGAGTCTTGCTCTGTCACCAAGCTGGAGTGCAGTGGCGCGATCTCGGCTCACTGCAACCCCCCGGGTTCAAGCGATTCCCCTGCCTCAGCCTCCCGAGTAGCTGGGACTACAGGCGTGCACCACCCTGCCTGGCTAATTTTTTGTATTTTAGTAGAGACGGGGTTTCACCATGTTGGCCAGGATGGTCTTGATCTCCTGACCTTGTGATCTGCCCGCCTTGGCATCCCAAAGTGCTGGGATTACAGTTGTGAGCCACTGTGCCCGGCCGGTTTTTTTTAATTTTTTAAAATTTTCTGTAGAGATGGAGTCTCACTCTGTTGCTCAGGCTGGTCTCCAACTCCTGGGCTCAAGCAATCCTCCTGCCTCAGACTCCCAAGGTGCTGGGATTATAGGTGTGAGCCACTGCATCTGGCCATGAAAAATTTCAGTATATAGCAACCTGAGAAGCTTTTGCTCAGGGAACCTTGTGATCAGAAGCTCACTTGAGGGCAAAATGGAGGACAGATTAGAGAGCGAGGGGGTAGAAGCCAGTCATGGAGGAGGTTCTTATGTTAGCTTAGGAAAGCTGAGAACCAAACAGGAGCAAGGGATGGAAAAGAGAGATGCGAGTAGAATTCACCTGGGCTTGATCCAAGATGGTTGTTTTGATGAAGCGCGTAGGATGGAGGGTGGATGCACACGTTTCTGGCTTGGCCACCTGGATGGGCAGTTAAGGCAGTCCTGGAGGTAGAAAACGCTGGAGGGAGATTGGAAGTTTAAGGAATGGTGAATTCGAGTGGGCCATGCTGGACATTCTGTTCAGGCTTGACATGGGAGGTGTGGAAGTAGTCATGAAGAAAAAGGTAGTAGGTGAAATTACCGTAACAACTGCCACCCTGGGCTTGTCTCCATCTGGTCCCTATCACACTATTGACATTGTGGCTGCCAGCTTATTTGGACCCCACTCAACACCTCTTTCAGGTAGCTATCTTGTTTTTTCATTTTTTATTTTTTGAGACAGAGTCTTGCTGTGTCGACAGGCTGGAGTGCAGTGGCGCGATCTCAGCTCACTGCAACCTCTGCCTCCTGGGTTCAAGCGATTCTCCTGCCTCAGCCTCCTGAGTAGCTGGGATGGCAGGCACCCACCACCGCGCCAGGCTAATTTTTTTTGGTATTTTTTAGTAGAGACGGGGTTTCACCACATTGGCCAGGCTAGTTTTGAACTCCTGACCTCAGGTGATCCGCCCACCTTGGCCTCCCAAAGTTCTGGGATTACAGGCATGAGCCACCGCGCCCAGCCAGCAATCTTGTTTTTGAAGTCCCCTTTACCTCACAGCCTGTGGCCTGGCATGGATTAAAAGTTTGAGTGAATATATGAGTATAAAAGATGGAAACTTGGGACACCCTCCCTTTTCCTTTAGAGGCCCTGGGAGAAAGTGCCATAGTGAAGGGGACTGAAGAGGAATTATTATGTAGGAAGAGAACATGGCAGAAACTAGATCAGAAAGGTGGGAAGTGAAGGGAGGAGAGAATTTCAAAGACAGTGCATAATCTATCTGTCCCATGGTCCGGGGACTCCAGTATGGCTCAAGGAGTTAGGGAGGTGATATGGCCTCTAGTTCATCGCATGTCCCCTCCTCCTAGTTAGCTCTGTGATTGGCAACCATAAAGAGAAATCAGAGAGAATTACAAGGCCCTGTCCTGGTGCTGACATAAAAGGTAACTGGCTATGTTGTCTTTATAATCAGAGGGTTGAGGGGCCTCAGAGTGTAACTGTGTGGCATTAAGTGCAACATGAGGGACCAAAGGTCTTTTCTTTCTTTTCTTTTTTTTTTTTTTTGAGCCAGAGTCTCACTCTGTTGCTAGGCTGGAGTGCAGTGATTGATTTGGAGTGAGCGATCTCGGCTCACTGCACATTCTGATTCCCTGGTTCAAACAGTTCTCCTCCCTCAGCCTCCCAAGTAGCTGGGATTACAGGCACATGCCACCACGCCCAGCTAATTTTTGTATTTTAGTTGAGACACGGTTTCACTATGTTGGCCAGGATGGTCTCTATCTCCTGACTTTGTGATCGGACCACCTCAGCCTCCCAAAGTGCTAGGATTACAGGCGTGAGCCACTGCTGCCCGGCCGTGAGGGACCAAAGGTCTTTTCTCCTGGGTCACATTCAGCCCTGGCCCCTGCCAGCCCTCTCCATTTCCATTTCCCCACTGGACACCCAGGGAGGGCTAAGTAAAGACTCGGGTTTGCTTTGAAATAAAGGCACGTGCTAGCCAAAGATAGAAAGGTGGGGAGACTCCTTTAGCAAATGTATGGAGATCCCAGTGTGCTGGACTCCAGGCTGAATGCTGGGTTTTCTGTTCTCACAGCCAGGAAAGCACAGATGGAGGTAAGAGGTGAGGAGAGGGGCAAAATGATCACCTGTCTTCTACTCATGAGGCCTTCTGGATCAGGAGGGGTTTCAGCAATTGTCTAAGTCTAGAAGAGAGATGGGTGTATGTGTGTGTGTGTGTGTCTATGTGTGGCTTGGGGTGACATGGGAAGTGTGAAGGGTATCTGAAAGAGATTGGGAAGGAGGGAAATGAGACAGGTTAGAGGGAAATGGATTCTGGGGGCAAGGTTCATGGCGTCCCTGGGGGCTCCCCAGGAACTGGTTGAATAGGCTCTAGCCCCTGGACACTAGACCATTTGTCCAGGCTCTAGCCCCTGGACACTACATTGGACCATTTGCTGTGGTTGTTAGGAGGAGGAGGACAATATTCCTGTTGCAGGGAGTTAGCTGACAACCATCAATGAAGGTCATAAGGATGAGCAGTTCACAAAGCTCCTACACCCTTGTTTCTCATTTAATGCCTGAAAAATCCCTGTAAAGCATAAAACAGGCTCACAAAAGGAGGGCCCCAGCCAGGTGCAGTGACTCACGCTTATCATTCCAGCACTTTGGGAGGCTGAAGTGGGAGGGTCCCTTGAGTCCAGGAATTCAAGACCACCCTGGGTAACATAGTGAGACTCCATCTCTACAGATAATTTTAGAAATTAGCCAGGCATGGTGGAGTGAGCTGGTGGTCCCAGCAACTTGGGAGGCTGAGGTGAGAGGATCATCTGAGCCAGGGAGGTGGAGGTTGCAGTGAGCTGAGATCACGCCACCACTGCACTCTAGCCTGAGCAACAGAGCAAGACCCTGTTTCAAATAATAATAATAATAATAACAATAAAGGAGTCCCTTAGCAAGGAAGTGGTGGAGCTAGGGGATGAGTTCCAGGTCCCCCAGAAGCCAAAGGCCATAGGCTCTTTGCCCTGTGTCCCAAGGTAGTGGAACCAGGCAGAGCTGGAATGTGTGCTGTTTGTTTGCCCAAAAACTTATCCAGGCTTACAGGCCAGTTGGGAGAAGACATAAAACATCCTCCACAGCCTACATTGAGCAAAACAAAACTTGATTTTGAGGAATTGTGCAGGTATGGGAAGAGGAAAGACTCCCATGTGGAGTCAGGATAGCTGAGTTCCACCTCGACTGGGCCCTTGCTGTTTGCATGTCATTGAATCTCTCTGAACCGCAGTTTCCTCACGTATAAAATGGGGATACAAGCGCTTACCTCCTGGGAATGATGTGAGGACTCAACAAGAGAATGCACGTATTGTTCTGAATGTAGTACAGGGCACATAGCAAGCACTCAGTACTTTTTATGTTATATTACCATTATTAATACAAGGAGGTTGGGCTGCGTGGTTGCTCATTCAGGCCATGGTGCTGTTCCCCACCTTCAGGTCTGGCTTCTGTGGCTAGAGCCCTGGTGCCCACAGCTCAACCTGGACCTTTCCACCCTTGAAGGGCTCATGAAGGAGCTGCCACCTCCAAGTCGGCTGCAGCTGTGCATCCGCTCAGACCACAAGACTCCATGGAGATGCTGAACTCTCTTTGTTCTCCCAACAAGTACTAGGCAAGGAGGGAAGGAAGGTGAGCGCTTAGAAAAAAACGTGTTGGTTTGCACTGAAATTACATTAAGCTATCGTGGAGGTAAAGGAGAGGGGTTGAGCCGGTCAAGAATCCAGGCAACCTGACCCTATTTGCTAGTATCTCCTTTTGATCGCTAAGGGCAAGCGCCCGTGACAAACATGGCGGCGGCAGCTTCAGGTGCGGTCACCTGCCGGAGCTGCGGTCCCGGGGCCGCGCGGAGCCAATCGCTGGGCGGGGGCGGAGGGAGAGGCTGGGGAAGCCCTAGAAGCGCGCGCAGGCGCACTGGCTTGCACCTGGCTCCCGCCAGCCGTAGGATTAGGCTTCGCCGGCTACGATTGCGGTGAGAAGCTGGCCAGAGGCCGGGGCTCGCGGGCGGGAGCGGGCTGGGCTGGGGCCGATCTGGCACAAACTACAGGCCCGAGGGGGAGGGGAATGCTTTGCGCTCTGGGAGTCATGGGGGCTCTCTGCGGGGGTCTTTGGGGTGATCATATTGTGGATTGGAAGAGTTCTGTGGTCCGGGAGGAAGAAGCGGGCTTCAAGGGGGCAAGGGTGGAATCCTCGCAGAAGGGCTCTCCGGGGGTCTGGAGGAAAGGGATGCAGTGGGTCAGATAGCTCCCTGGCGGTCTGGGATCGAGGGATGCACTGGTCAGGCTGGGATCCGTTCTATTAGCATAAAGGCATTTAACCCTGGTGGCACTTGGGGAGCTTAAAAAAAACACCGATGCTGGGCCCGCCCTGAGAGATTCCGATTTAACTGCGCTGGGTGAGGCCTGGGCCTCGGTATTATTGCACAGCTCCTCAGGTGATTTTAATGTGCAGAGGGTGGAGAGCAGCCCTACACGTGTTTCAGCACCAGCTATTGAGTGAAGAGCTCCTGGGCTGATCCCAAACTTCTCAGTAGCTTGGGAGGGGTGGGTGGTCCTGAGGTGAAGCTGTCGCTTCTTCAAGGACCTGTGGGGGAGGGGGAGGGAGAAGGTCCCCATCTCAACAAGTTGAAAACTCATTTCCAGCCGGAGGAGGAGGATGGGCCCCCCACCCCCCAACCCTGGTGCTAGACCCTGCTGCTAGACCCTGCTGTGGGGAGACTGGGCAGGAAGACATGACCCCGATAGTGAAACAGGAAACACAGCAGACAATTCAGAGGTCAGCTGCCTGTTGACAAAAGGGCACATATTATACCTTTAATGCTCATTTGTTCATTTGGTATTTCTGAGGACAGGCAGAGAATGGAATTGTTTTCACTGCTTCACAGATGTAGGAATAGACTAAGATAGTAAGTTAAAGATAATGTTCACACCTTACCCAGGGCTCCTGACTCCGAATTATGCCTATTTGTAGCTTTTCCCTCTGCACTAATACCTCTTGTACAGTCTGATGCCCCTCACTCCAGGGGCCCAGTTCGGCATTCTTGGTTCCCTCCACTAAATTCATCAGCCTCCCCCACCCACCATAGGTTGGTTCAGAAATCAGGGAGATGCTGCTGCTTCCATCCCTTTCCAGTCTTTACCTCCCAGGGGCCTGACAGGGTGAAGGAGAAGAGTTTTGACGCCTGCCAGAGGGCTCCTTCCAAACAGATCTGATCCTGTCACTTCCCCACTCCCAGCGCCCCACCTCCGCTGGAGGGAGATTGGAAGTTTAAGGAATGGTGAATTCGAGTGGGCCATGCTGGACATTCTGTTCAGGCTTGAGCCACTGCACCCGGCTGGGTGTCAGGGTTTTTATAAGCACCGGATGGGGGCGTGGTGGGCCAGGGTGGTCTTGGGAAATGCAACATTTGGGCAGGAAAAAAAAAGCCTGTCCTCACCTAGGTCAGGCCCAGGGGTGGAGCCCTAGCTAGGGACCATGCCCTCCTCTACCCAGCACTTCCCTTCCCCACTTCCGTATCATTTAAAGGGACTACGTCCTTCTGTTTCCGGCACTTCCCTTCCCGTCTTCCGTATCAATACCAACAGTGAGTGCTTTCTGTGAGTTACATCAGTTAATCCTTATGATTTGCAAAATAGGCATAACAATCTCCTTTTACCTTTTAGAGAAGAGGAGGCTAAGGCCTGGGTTGGGTAACTGCCTGACATTTTACTGTAAGTGCATTGTGTGCCCAAGCTCAGGGTTGTTCCGTCTAGACCATTAAAGTCACACAGTGCGATCTAAGAAGACACTGAGCATTCAGCCCTGGCACGTGACCTGGCTCAGCACTCGCTGGGTGTCTGCCGTCTCTTCCCACAGTCTCTCTGTTTCCTCGAGTCACTCCCAGATTAGTGGTGTCTAGCTCAGCACTGTTTCCGTTGTACTTCATTCATAATTCCCAGCACTGTTGTCAGTACAAACTCTCCTGTTGAAAATGAGTTTTTAAATTATTCAGAGGTCTGGGGTTAAGAGCAGAGCTGGCATTGATCCCTGTTCCTCACTGGTTCCTTCTTTCCCAGGGACGAGGATGACAAGACTGCCTGTGGCCATGAGCCCTCCCCGGTGCTCCTGGGGTTAAGGCTGGGGCTGCAGCCATGGGGCTGGATCAGCCCCAGGCCTGGTTGCTGGGTCTGCCCACAGCTGCGGTCTATGGCTCCCTGGCTCTCTTCACCACCATCCTGCACAATGTCTTCCTGCTCTACTATGTAGACACCTTTGTATCAGTGTACAAGATCAACAAAATGGCCTTCTGGGTCGGAGAGGTAAGGCCAGCGCTGGGTGGCCAACATGGAGGAGGGTGTAGGGTGGAGACTAGAGGCTGTCCAGGCTGGTGGGTAGATTGCAGGCGCCAGCTCCCACCCAGTCAGAGGCATGGGCAGTCCAGGTTGTTCACCAAGACAAGCTGTGGAGGCCTTGATGACTCCTCCTCGATGGGAACTAGATCAGCTTTCCTGGCCACTGTCTTACATAGTTGCTGTTCTGTGTATTCATATATATAATATGTTCACATACATGAATTTATCAGCTGCATACATTTACCAGCTGGGCTCTGGATGGGTGCGAGTTTGAGGGGGGCAGTGGTTTGACTGGCAGAGTAGGTTTTTTGTTTTGTTTTGTTTTGTTTTTGAGATGGAGTATCACTCTTGTCGCACAGGCTAGAGGGCAGTGGCGCAATCTCAGCTCACTGCAACCTCTGCCTTCCTGGTTCAAGTGATTCTCCTGTCTCAACCTCCCAAGTAGCTGGGATTACAAGCGCCTGCCACCATGCCCAGCTAATTTTTGTATTTTTAGTAGAGACGAGGTTTCGCCATGTTGGCCAGGCTGGTCTCGAACTCCTGACCTCAGGTGATCCATCCACCTCGGCCTCCCGAAGTGCTGGGATTACAGGCGTGAGCCACCGCACCTGGCCAGAGTGGGTTTTAGCAGAGGAACTGACACGAGCAAAGGTTTGCGGGTAGGAAAGCTGGGGCCATCTTTGAGGGGTGGTGAGCAGGTTGGGGTGGGAGGAGCCCTGGAGAGGAGGCTGCCTAGAGCCCACCTGCCTGTCTCCCCTCTGCCTGCAGACGGTGTTTCTCCTCTGGAACAGTCTCAATGACCCCCTCTTCGGCTGGCTCAGTGACCGGCAGTTCCTCAGCTCCCAGCACCGGTTGGTGTATTGGGAACAGCTCGTAATTGGTTCAGTCCCACCCTACTGCTACCCAGGAGGGAGGACCACTGCCTGTGTTTGGGGTGGAGAAGGAAGGGGAGACTATTTCAGTGTTGCCCATGCCCCTTCCCTTCCTGGGGTCTAGGGTGCTCTGTTTGGGTTGGAGTGGTGGCCTTGGACGCACCCTTGCCTGGCTTGGCAGGTAAAGAGATCTACCCTGGCTTGGCTTGGCTGGCCCCTCTGGACTGTGGACTGCAAACACCCTCTGCTGCTTCTAGAAGATTCCTTTGCCCCATCCCTTCTTGATCCCATCATCACTCCCAACCTTGAGAAGTGGGCATCCCATACCCTTTGGCCATCAGCCCAACAGGCTAATAATGGGGTGGAAATTGGGGCAGAGGATGGTGTACCCACTGCTGAGTTGTGCTTCCTAAATTGCAGACTGGGGACTTGGGGGACAGTGGGACCACCCTGTTGTGAGTCCCACACCCTGGGCCTCCATCCCTCCCCCGGAGCCTGGGCAAGGGGAACTTCGGCCTGCCAAGGCTTACAGGGCATCTCCCAACAACCCTCCTTTCCCCAGCAGGTCAGGCGCTGGGCTCTCCTCAAGAGCCGTGGTGCTGGCCCGGGTGCGGGCCCTGGGCTGGCATGGGCCGCTGCTGGCGCTGTCATTCCTGGCATTCTGGGTGCCCTGGGCCCCAGCTGGCCTGCAGTTCTTGCTGTGCCTGTGCCTCTATGATGGCTTCCTGACGCTCGTGGACCTGCACCACCACGCCTTGCTGGCCGACCTGGCACTCTCAGCCCACGACCGCACCCACCTCAACTTCTACTGCTCCCTCTTCAGCGCAGCCGGCTCCCTCTCTGTCTTTGCCTCCTATGCCTTTTGGAACAAGGAGGATTTCTCCTCCTTCCGCGCTTTCTGTGTGACACTGGCTGTCAGCTCTGGGCTGGGCTTTCTGGGGGCCACACGGCTGCTGAGGCGGCGGGTTGAGGCCGCCCGAAGGGACCCAGGGTGCTCAGGCCTGGCTGTGGATTGCGGGTGAGTGGCCAGCCCTGGTTCTTCAGGTCCTCACCAGCAACCTTCTAAGTCTGATTTTGGTGCTGTGTCCTTGGCTTATGGGGGCTGCCCTGGGATGTGTTGGGGGATAACTCTGGCCAGCCCCAGGCAGTTCTCCACTCCCTTCTGCCCCACAGCCTGTGTGGAGAGGAGCTGCTTGTGGGCAGTGAGGAGGCAGACAGCATCACCTTGGGCCAATATCTCCGGCAGCTGGCACGCCATCGGAACTTCCTGTGGTTTGTGAGCATGGACCTGGTGCAGGTATGGGGGAGCAGCTCCAGGCACCTCTACAGCTGGCCTGGACTTCACTCAAGGGGACAGACTCTTCAAGAGCTGGGAACTCGGCCAGGCACAGTGGCTTATGCCTGTAGTCCCAGCAGTTTGGGAGGCTGAGGCAGGTGGATCACTTGAGGACAGGAGTTCGAGACCAACCTGGCTAACATGGCGAAACCCCATAAAAATACAAAAATTAGCTGGGCATGGTGTAATTCCAGCACATCTGTAATTCCGGCTATTTGGGAGGCTGAGGCAGGAGAATCACTTGAACCCAGAAGGCGGAGGTTGCAGTGAGCTGAGAGGGCACCACTGCCCTCCAGCCTGGGTAACAGAGTGAGACTCCTTCTCAAAGGAAAAAAAAAAAAGAGCTGGGAACTGAGTTCTGGGCCACCCAGGAGGTCTGCTGGGCAATTTGATGGCAGGAATGCAGGTTGAGTAGTCAGGAGGCCTGGATTCTAGCGCCCTCTGAGTTTTTCCCTCCCTGTGTGATCTTAGGCAGGTCTCAGGCTCTCTGGGGAGCCCTGTCCTCTCCTGTAAAGTGAGGATATGAGACAGAGATGCCCCCTTTGGGGACCCTTTAACCATTTTTTTAAGACACCAAGCACTGCCAGGTGCAGTGGCTCGCGCCTGTAATCCCAGCACTTTGGGACGCCAAGGTGGAAAGACCGCTTGAGCCCGGAGTTCGAGGCTGCAGTGAGTTATAATGGCACCACTGCACTCCAGCCTGGGGGAGTTCGAGGCTGCAGTGAGTTATAATTGCACCACTGCACTCCAGCCTGGGCGGCAGAGCAAAGCCCCATCTCTAAAAAAAAGAAGAGCCAAATGCTGTACCTAAAACATGTAGTATATAAACCAGCTGAACTTAGAAATAAACTGTTTTCATGTAATGAAATTTGTTTCACTGATGTGTTTTCTTTTTTTTTTTTCTTCTCACTTTGTGGCCCAGGCTGGAGTATAGTGGCGTGATCTGGGTTCAAATGATTCTCCCACCTCAGCCTCCCGGGTAGATGGGATTACAGGCATGCAATAAAACACCCGACTAATTTTTTGTATTTTTTGTAGAGATGGGGTTTTGCCATGTTGGCGAGGCTGGTCTCAAACTCCTGGCCTTAAGTGATCCACCTGCCTTGGCCTCCCAAAGTGCTAAGGTGCTAGGATTACAAGTGTGAGCCCCCGTGCCCAGCCTCCCTAATGTGTTTTCAATTAAAAAGAAAAAGCTTTTAATTGCTCAGATACTATTTTGCCATGGCTTCTAACTTTTTAGCAAAGTTAGGTACCACCAGGAATGTGGTTTTAGGTTGTGTTCTGGCATGTTCTGTGTTTAGGGACATGGGGAAAAAGGCCTGCTCTTACTCTTGCTGCTCTGAGGATGGGGTGTGGGGGGGTTGGCAGATGTGTGCTCCCCTGTTGACTTCCGGCCTTGTCAGCTCCCCTCCCACCTGGAAGCCTCCTCACCATCGCTGTCGGGTTGCAGGTCTTCCACTGCCACTTCAACAGCAACTTCTTCCCTCTCTTCCTGGAGCATCTGTTGTCTGACCATATCTCCCTTTCCACGGGCTCCATCCTGTTGGGTGAGTGGGGGCCTTCTGTGCTTCATGCAGGCTGGAAGGAGAGAGACTTTATTTTTAGTAGAGACGGGGTTTCACTGTATTAGTCAGGATGGTCTCCATCTCCCGACCCTGTGATCCACCTGCCTCGGCCTCCCAGAGTACTGGGATTACAGGTGTGAGCCACTGCACCCAGCCAGGACAATCTTTTTAAGACACCAAGCGCTGCCGGGTACAGTGGGCATGGGGGGCAGGGTGTGCTGGGGGTTGGGGGGGGCAGAGGCTGCGCTGGTGTCGGTCCTCTTGGAGATGGTGGCACCCTGAGGGGGTGCAGTGACTGGTTAACACAGAGGAATATCATCTGATGGGCTGGGTGTGAGTCTTGACTCTGTGCTCATCTGGTGGGCAGCCTCGGGTAGGTTAGTTCATCTTTTTGTGCCTCTCTTTCTCATCTGTAAAGTGGGGATGATAATAGTACTCACCTTAAGGGGCTGTAAGGATGAACTAAGACAGTGACGCTCTTAGCACAGAGCCCAGTGCATTGCTAGTGTACAGGAATGCAGTTGGCCGTGAAGCTGGTGGCACTCACTGGCACTGCAGCAGTGCCCTTGACAAGGTGGCGCCCCGTCTCCCTCCCCAGGCCTCTCCTATGTCGCTCCCCATCTCAACAACCTCTACTTCCTGTCCCTGTGCCGGCGCTGGGGCGTCTACGCGGTGGTGCGGGGACTCTTTCTGCTCAAGCTGGGCCTTAGCCTGCTCATGTTGTTGGCTGGCCCGGACCACCTCAGCCTGCTGTGCCTCTTCATTGCCAGGTATGCCCCTGCCCATGCTCCCCCCAACACCTCCGTCCCATGCCTTCATTCCTGCCTACTCTTTCCCTCTACCACAGCAACCGCGTCTTCACTGAGGGCACCTGTAAGCTGCTGACCTTGGTGGTCACCGACCTGGTAGATGAGGACCTGGTGCTGAACCACCGCAAGCAGGCAGCCTCGGCACTCCTCTTTGGCATGGTTGCCCTGGTGACCAAGCCAGGCCAGACCTTTGCCCCGCTGCTGGGCACCTGGCTGCTCTGTTTCTACACAGGTGAGGGCATGGCGACAGGCAAGGGCTCTTAAGGCTCCAGGGGGCACAGCTTACCTGGCACACTGGCAAGCCTGGGCTCTGGGTCCAGTGAGGGAAGGTGGCAACTGGCGTCCCCCCAACATGGCTAGAGTCGTTGGGTCACAGATTCCGCCATGCTTTCTTAGTGCATTCATTTATTCATTCATTCAACAAATATGTACGGAATCCCCTCTCTGCAGGCCCTGCTCTGGGTGCCAGGGAGCTAACCATGAATAAGATAGACAAGGTCTTTGCCACCACGGAGCTTGTATTCTAGTCAGGTGTGGGGTGGGGTTGGCAGTAAACAGCCAAATAAGATATTATCAGGCAGTGACAGTGTTACAGTGAAATTAGGGTGATGTGAGATGGCGTGACTCAGAAGCTATGTAGTGTCATCAGGGAAGGGCTCTCTGAGAAGGTGCCCCTCAGGATGTGAGCTGAATGGCAAGGATTTGTCTAGAAAAGGTCTCAGTGAATCGCAGGCAGAGGTAACAGCAGGTGCAAAGGCCCAGGGTGTCAGGGGTAATTAGGAGATGTGGCTGGAAAAGTGAAGAGGGCTTTGTTGACCAGGGCAGTATTGGAAGCAAGCTGTTGGGAGCGTTATTGATTGATTGATTGATTGATTGTGATAGGGTCTCCCTGTCACCCAGGCTGGAGTGCAGTGGCACAATCTTGGCTCACTACAGCCTCGACCTCCCAGGTTCAAGTGAGCCTGCTACCTTAGCCTCCCAAGTAGTTGGGACCACAGGCGTATGCCACCATGCCGGCTAACTTTTTGTATTTTATGTAGAGATGGGGTTTTGCCAGGTTGCCCAGGCTGGTCTCAAACTCCTGAGCTCAGGTGATCCACCCACCTCGGTCTCCCAAAGTGCTTAGATTACAGGCTTGAGTCACCACTCCTGGCCAGGGAGGGTTTTAAACAGGGAAGTGACGTGGTGTGATTTGACTTTTTAACAAAATTCACTCTGGGCTAGGTGAGGTGGCTCATACCTGTAATCCCAGCACTTTGGGAGGCTGAGGCAGGAGGGAGATCACCTGAGGTCAGGAGTTTGAGACCAGTTTGGTCAACGTATAGTGAAACCCCCGTCTCTACTAAAAAATACAAAAATTAGCTGGGTGTGGTGCATGCCTGTAGTCCCAGCTATTTGGGAAGCTGAGGCAGGAGGATCACTTGAACCTGGGAGGCAGGAGGATTGCTTGAACCTGGGAGGCAGACGTTGCAGTGAGCAGAGCTCGTGCCACTGCACTCCAGCTTGGGAGACAGAGCGAGACTCCATCTCTCAAAAAAAAAAAAAAAGAAAAAAAAAGTTCACTCTGGCTGCCGTATGGACAGCAGATCATAGGGAGGCCAGAATGGGGACAGCAGGGAGATCTTTGGGAGACTGTGGCAGAGGCCATGGAGACTTGGGTCAGGGTGGTGGCAAGTGGGATACGTTTTGGAGTTGGGGGGAGATGAAGGATTGAGTGTTGGGGGAGTGATGGCGTGAAACGAACCAGGGAACTGAGGAGGACTTTGAGGTTTTAGGCCTGAGTTATTGGGTAGATGGTGGTGCCCGTCACTGAGATGGGAAGCGTAGGAGAGGAGCGGATTGGAAGGACTCAGGAGTTGTAGTCTGCACATGTCCATGTGGTGTCTGAGATGTCACACCATGGACTTGGAGGGCACCAAGGCTTGGAGGGCAATGGGCTGACCATAGTCTTTCTGTGCTCTCTTGTCCTAGGTCATGACCTCTTCCAGCAGTCCCTGATAACCCCGGTGGGGAGTGCCCATCCTTGGCCAGAGCCCCCAGCCCCAGCCCCTGCACAGGCCCCGATGCTCCGCCAGGGCTGCTTCTACCTGCTGGTGCTGGTACCCATCACCTGTGCTCTGCTGCAGCTCTTCACCTGGTCCCAGTTCACGCTGCACGGGAGACGCCTGCACATGGTCAAGGCCCAGCGCCAGAACCTGTCACAGGCCCAAACCCTGGATGTTAAGATGGTGTGAGAGCTGTGGCAAGGCCACCCCACTGAGGACGCTGCCGGCAGCCTGGGGGAGGAGCCAGTTTTTTTTTTTTTTTTTTTTTAAGGATTTCATAGCTGTTTTGTTTTTGTTTTTGTTTTTGGAGATGTTCCCTCAAAAAATTGATCTGTTGCCCAGGCTGGAGTGCAGTGTTGCAATCTGGGCTCACTGAAACCTCTACCACCCAGGTTCAAGCGATTCTCCTGCCTCAGCCTCCCGAGTAGCTGGGATTACAGGAGCGTGCCACCACGCCTGGCTACTTTTTGTAATTTTAGTAGAGACAGGGTTTCATCACGTTGGCCAGGCTAGTCTCGAACCCCTGACCTCAGGTGATCAGCCTGTCTCGGCCTCCCAAAGTGCTGGGATTACACGCGTGAACCACTGTGGCCGACCTAATTTTTGTATTATTTAGTAGAGACGAGGTTTCACCACGTTGGCCAGGCTGGTCTCGAACTCCTGACCTCAAGTGATCTGCCTGCTTTGGTCTCCCAAAGTGCTGGGAATATAGGCGTGAGCCATCGCACCCGGCCAGGAGCCAGTTTTACCAGCATTCTGCTCCACCACCTTCCTCCAGTGCAGCCTGGAAGACATGGCAGCGGGGAGCTCTCACTGCAGTCAAAGTCTCTGCTTAGCTGTCTGGCTCAGCTTGGGCAAGGGCTGGGCCGTATGTGCTCAGGGATGTGCTTCTCTTGTGGAGCAGGACAGAAGAGGACCAAGAAGGGAGGGGGCTGCCCTGTGATGCACACGGACCTGCCATGGGGCGTGGGATCCTGTCCCGCTGCCTGGCCGGAGCTGGCCGCTGTGGTGGACTCAGGAACCACTTTTGATACTGCAACTCCTCTCTTTTTCCCAGTCAGGGAAAGCTGACTCCAAGTCCCACCTCCCACTCAGTCCACCCTTCTAGTAGTTTCTCTCAGAGGGTTCTCTGCTTCAGCTGTGCTTGAAGTGGCATGCCTCCTCTGCTGCAGGGCTCCCCTACCCCCACACGGCCTCTAAAGATGTTTATTTCCTTACAGACTGATTAAAGTCAGCCATTCTTTTTCCTCAAGTCTGTGCTGTGTGAGTGAATGGTGGGTTGCTGAGGTTGAGAACCAGGATTCCTTACTGACTAGAAAAAGCCCCCAAGAGCATTTTTCTGAATAAGAGTGATAGGCAGGCCAGGCGCAGTGGCTCATGCCTGTGATCTCAGCACTTTGGGAGGCCGAGGTGGGTGGATCACCTAAGGTCAGGAGTTTGAGACCAGCCTGAGCCAACATGGCGAAACCTCATCTCTACTAAAAATACAAAAATTAGCCGGGTGTGGTGGTGTACACCTGTAATCCCAGCTACTCAGGAGGCTGGGGCAGGAGAATCGCTTGAACCCGGGAGGAGGTTGCATTGATTGTGCCACTGCATGCACTCCAACCTGGGCGACAGAGCAAGACTCCATCTCAAAAAGAAAAAAAAAAAAAAAAAAAAAAAGGTGGGTTACCAAGGTGCCAGGGAGAAAAACATAGATTGGTAACTGCATAGGCACTGGGGCCCAAAATGACCATCAGGCCTCAATGCATTTCCCATGTATCACTGTTGGACGTGGTAGTCAAAGAGAGAGGAGCCTCTTTTAGGCCCGAGGTTCTCAGCCTTGGGGTCACCTGGGGAACTTAAAAAATACATCTGAATTCTATTCCTTGGGATTCTGACTTAATGGGTCTGGGGTATGGCCTGGGCAGTAGGATTTTGAACATCTCTGTAGGTGATTTTATCATGCAGCTGGCGCTGAAAACCATGGCTCTCAGCCACCATTTCTCAACCTTGGCACTAGAGATATTTGGGGCCAGATAGTTCTCTGTTGTAGACGTTTAGCACCTCCCACCCCACCCCCCACACACACCAGTTGTGACAAACAAATATATCTCCAGGCATTGCCAGATGTGTCCTAGGAGGCAAAGTTGGTTCCAATTGGGAACCACTGCTCTAGGCCTATGGTTTTTTACAGGCTGCATGGTAATTAAAAATGTAGGCTGTAGGTTCTATGGCCTGGGTTTACATTGTAGATTAAGATAGGCCAGCGCCGGGCATGGTGGCTCACACCTGTAATCTCAGCACTTTGGGAGGCCGAGGCAGGCAGATCACCTGAGGTCAGAAGTTTGAGACCAGCCTGGCCAACATGGTGAAACCCCATCTCTATTAAAAATACGAAAATTAGCTGGACACAGTGGCAGGCACCTGTAATCCCAGCTACTTGGGATGCTGAGGCAGGAGAACTGCTTGAACCCAGGAGGTGGAGGTTGCAGTGAGTGGAGATTGAGATCGTGCCACAGCACTCTAGACTGGGTGACAAAGTAAGACTTCATCTTAAGAAGAAGAAAAAAAAAAAAGGCAGAGCTTTGGGAAATTGCTTAATCTTTCCGTGGCTTCAAATCCTTATCTGTAAAATGGACAATAAAAGCACATATACTTTGTAAGGTTATTGGGAAGATTAAATAGGTTATCATTTGCCAAAGACCTGGCAATTTTCCTCCCAAGTGCAGGTTTTTTTTTTTTTTTTTTTTTTTTTTTTTTTTTTGAGACTGAGTCTGGCTCTGTCGCCCAGGCTGGAGTGCGGTGGCCGGATCTCAGCTCACTGCAAGCTCCGCCTCTCAGCTCACTGCAAGCTCCGCCTCCCGGGTTCACGCCATTCTCCTGCCTCAGCCTCCCGAGTAGCTGGGACCACAGGCGCCCGCCACTTCGCCCGGCTAGTTTTTTTGTATTTTTTAGTAGAGACGGGGTTTCACCGTGTTAGCCAGGATGGTCTCGATCTCCTGACCTCGTGATCCGCCCGTCTCGGCCTCCCAAAGTGCTGGGATTACAGGCTTGAGCCACCACGCCCGGCCCAAGTGCAGGTTTTAAATGGAGAAGTGATTAATCAGGATATCTGAGCATGGGTCTTGGAAACTGCATTGTAATAAGCTCCCGGCCTTTTTTTTTTTTTTTTTTTAGACAGAGTCTTACTCTGTCACCCAGGCTGGAGCACAGTGGTGCAATCCTGGCTCACTGCAACCTCCACCGCCCGGGTTCAAGTGATTCTCCTGCCTCAGCCTCCTGAGTAGCTGGGGTTACAGGCGCCTGCCACTGTGCCCAGCTAATTTTTGTAGTTTTTAGTAAAGACAGGGTTTCACCATCTTAGCCAGGCTGGTCTTGAACTCCTGACCTCGTGATCCACCTGCCTTGGCCTCCCAAAGTGCTGGGATTACGGCGTGGTGTGAGCCACCATGCCGGGCCAAGTCCCTGGCCTTCTTATTCATGTGACAGTTTTGAGAATCTTTGATTTCAGGGATGTTGAGAGCCACTCCTGTCATCTGGAGTTGAGTCTCACCCATGGGCTAGAGTGTACACACGAGTGGGACCTTCTGTTTTTGAACTTAGGCTGTGGTGTGATCACCCTTTGCTCCGCATCCAACTGACAGGCTGGGACTTGGGCTATGTCCTGGACAAGGCTGGCTGGTGCAACGATGCCCTCTAGAGGATGGATCAGGCCCAGTCACCACCTCAGATTCAGGGCCTGCTACTCTTCGTCTTCCCACTTGGCCCTGGTGACAGACAGATACAGGCCCAGCTGATGTGTCTATCGGAACGACTTTATTTCAGTACACTGGGCCCCACCAGGCAATGTAGTTTGTGCGAGGCTGTGCGAGGGACAGGCTTGGGCTAAGAGAAGGGAGGTGAGTTGGTTAAGCGCACTGCAGTCCGCGGGGCGCTACATTGCTTTCACACATACCTGCTGCTGCGGCCCACACCTGGCAGGGGCCTTTGGTCATAGGATGGTGTGGGGGAGAATACTGTGTGAAGTCTGGGATTGGGATGGGTCTTGGTGTCACAGGTGAGGGTGCCGGTGAAGACAGGCTGGCACCAACTTTGCACCATCTAGGCTGAAGGCCTTTGGACCACTTCTAGGGGTCAGGCCTGGCTCTATTAGCTCCTGGCACTCTGGTCTGGCCCTCTCCCTCAACCAAGCAGGTCCACGGTCAAGAATGGCACAAGATCAGCCCAGAGGGGGCCTTCCCACCTCTACAACCTAGTCCCCTGGTCAGCTACAGTGGCAAAAGGCAACTTGGTAAATTGCAGCTTTCTCCAGTCTTGAGGGCACTGGCTCTCCAACACCCCTCCCTTGCTTAGGGGCCTCTGCCAAAGAAAAATTTTACCTCCTGTTTCAGAAAATCTAACCAGTAACCAGCCTGTTGATTCCAGGGCAGTGAGCAAGAGGAAAAGGGAGAAAGAGCCTGGTGGGAGTGTCTTTGAATGTAGCTTCCAATCTCAAATGGTCCTGCAACCTGTGGACACTGTCAGCTCACCATCAGCTGGGAGAGGTGGGACCCTGGAGGCTAAGCTTAGGTGCTGTAAACATTAGTGTAGCAAGGCAGGAGGCAGCGAGCTCCCTCTCTCCAGCCCCTAACTGAACAAACACTTCAATAAATAAAACTGTTTGAAGATGGCATTGCAACAAGAACGGATGGAAAGCGAGGACCTGGAACCAGCAGGTGCCTTAAACTCTCCCAAGGTCCCCAAAAGGGGACTGGGCTGGGAACATAAACTCTGCAGCCATTCAGAGGGAGGACTGCTCCTGCCCTCCTCCAGTGGCCGGTGTGGTCCTGTTCCCTGGTGAACACAAGGGCCTCCTGCTCTCTCCTAGATCCAGTCTCCGTAATAGCTCTTGGGGTGCTTTTCTAGCCTCCCAAACCAAAATGGCAACAAAACCAGACAGAACTCAACCCCAGCCCCAGTCCTCAGTGTGCAGTCAGGAGGCATCGATAGTGGAGTGACCAGCAAGGGGAGGCAGCAGCTGCCTGGGGCCTCAGGGCACCCTGGGGGTGGGTATGAGGGTGGGGCCAGTCCAGCCAAGGATGGGCAGCAGCAAGGTCTCCCAGGGGATGGGTTACCTCCCTCTGTCTCCCTGTGGTAGTAAACGGAGTCCCCCACAGCCAGCCAGAGGCCACCTGAGGAGGGAGCACAGCCTTTGCCAGCACTCTTCCCTGTCAGGAGCCAGTTAGCGGTCAACCCCAGGCCTCGGGCTGTCACCATCGCGCGTAGTTCATCGTCCTTTCTGGGCCTAGGGTCCCTGGGCCACACGGCACTCGCATGTGCGCACACACTCATATCCACACACGCACTCACACACACAGGCAGTTCCTCGCAAACACTCCGACTCAAGAAAGCGAGTTTTAAAGTGGAGTTAACTTCAGAGAGAGGTGAAGATGATGTCCCAACATTAGAAGGTTTTTCTGTGGATGGATCGGGCACCGTCTTCCTCATATTCCTTCTTGGAGACCCACATCTTCTTAAAGGTGTCCAGGGAGGCAAGGATGGAGCCCCTGGAGGGAGGAAACCCAGAGGAACCGTGTGAGAGAGAAGTGGGTGTGTGTGGAGCCTACCAGTCCCCTGGGGCCAAACCAAATGAGGCTTTTCTTTAGAGGGATGGGGTGCTGAGGGGTTATCGGTGCCATCACTTCCTGTTCCGTTCTTACTCCCAGAAGAGCTACTCACCCAATCCACGTGGAATACAGTCTCTCCTGAGGTGCAGATATCTGCAAAGGTGGGGGGAAAGAGAAATCTGAGACTTCCAGTCCTCCCACTCCCTTTCCCTACAACGCTTCTCCTTCTGCCCATGGCGGGGGATACATTTCACACAAGCCTGAAGCTCTGGCCTCTCTGGAGGGCACTGTGGCCAGCCTCCCACTCATCTGGGGAAGCAGGTTTCCAGTCCCCACAGGTCCCAGGGAAGCTGGGGCTATTGGGCAGCCAGGGAGAAGCAGACTCCATGGCAGGAACTGTACTCCTTTCTTTAGGATCCCTACTCTCCTCAGACAGCCAACCCCCTTCACCTGTCACTAAGGTGTCAGACTGTGTGACAGGGGAGCCACCTGGGCAGGCAGCACAGCAACATTAAGTCAGTCTCCTCTAAAGATTATAGTTTCCCTGAAAGATCATGCAGGGGGCCCTCTACCTAGTACCCTGCCTCATCTGGGTATTAGAACTGCCTTCCTTTGGCGTGAAGAGGGAGAATGAGAACTCAGCCTCCCTGTGGCAGACCTATACCTCAGGGTCAGTGTACAGGCTGGGAACCTGGTACTGCCTGTAGAGCCATGGCTGCCTGAAGAGCTTGGGCAAAGCTAGAGGGAAGCTACACCAGGTGGGACTCTGTCCATGGAAGCCCAATTCCACCCAGGCCAGGCACCACCATGCTCCTACCCTGATCTTCACATCTTTTGGAGCTAGTTTCTTCACTTCACTCAGTAGCCTGTCACCAAAACCTGAACAGGCAAAGAGGAGAACTTCAAGTCAATTCTCGGGTGCCTGGAGCCAGCAGGAGCCGAACACTTCCAGGGCAAGGGCTCCAAGAGAAAAGACCAACCTTTGAACAGGGTAGAGCCTCCTGAGAGGACGATGTTGGAGAAAAGCGTGCGTCGCAGGTCCATGTCTGACTTCTGGATGGCGAACACCAGGACCTCGTGGATGCCTTCACTCTCCTCTCCAATTAAATCTGGCCTGAAGAGCAGCTCAGGGGCCCGGAATCGGGAAGGACCAATCTGCAGGTAGGAGGACCAGCTGAAGATGTTGGAGCTGGGACCAAGGTCCCTTTGGGAGTGGGAATGGAAGAGGCCCCTCTGCACATCACTTAGTAACTAGGTGGCTATGAAGGCCAGGCTCAAGACAGACTCTACATGTTAAGAGCTTAAAGGAACAAAGATAGGGCTCCTCGAAACTAGTGAGGGGAGGCTCCTATATTTCATTCTTGCTCTGGCATTTTCCAGCCAAGAGGTCTTTGGCATCAATTCATGGATTTATTTACTCATGGAAACGTCTTCCTAGCAATGGGGGTTCAAAGGAGTGGTAACTCACCCTACACTGCGCCCAGGTGTGGTGAAGGATGGCACTAACCATCCCACTTCCTAATCTCATACTGATGTGGGACAATCCCTTAGCAGCTTCCTCCCCTCTAGCGGGAGGGAGCAAGGTTCCTGCTGCCTCCTCTGCAGGAGACAGGGCCATTCATGCTCAGGAGCTCTGCTGCTCCAGACAGAGGGTGTAAAGCTGGGGTGTCCAATCTTTTGGCTTCCCTGGGCCACAATGGAAGAAGAATTGTCTTGGGTCACACATAAAATACACTAACACTAATGATAGCTGCTGAGCTAAAAAAAAAAAAATTGCAAAAAAAAAAAATCTCACAATGTTTTAAGAAAGTTTACCAGTTTGTGTTGGGCCTTACTGCAAGCCATCCTGGGACACATGCAGCCCATGGGCCAGGGGCTGGACAAACTTGGTGTAAAGGGACTGGCCTGCCAGACTCCAGACCTTCATGGGGAATTCTGTTTGGGCCCAGAGCTTCTGTGGACCTAAGGGGACCGAAGAAAGAAGGGAGGCCACCTACCTCAATGGTGCTGCCATCAGGCAGGTAGTACTGAGCCTTCTCTGTCTCTAGCGTCTCATCCTTCTGGGGGTTTATGGATAGGTAGCAGGCTCTCTGCAGAACCAAGCAAGACAGTCAGGCTGGCAGGAAACCTGATGCACACCCGGTCAAAGGCCCAGGGGAGGAATGTGCTGCTGCACAAACCTGTCTACACACTGTGACAGGGGCCCCAGTGGTCACTATAGCTGCTGCCCAGAAGCAGGGGCAGGGAGGTCTCTGTTGGCCTTCACTGGGTGGCATTTAGCATACGAGTTCTTATCTGCTCCACCTTCCTGGTGGGCAAGCTTGGAAACTTGGCCTCTGGATCCTAGGTCTGAGACCACAACCTAAGTTCAGACCAGGCCCCGGCATCTTTCTCCTTCTACCACTCATATGGTTCTGGTCCTCCTCAGCTCAGAGGTTTCCCTATAGCCACAGGTGGCAGGAGGGTTCTTTTTACTTACAAAGACAAATGTTTTAAATGTATTATGACTTCTTCAAGGATGTTAAAAAATAAAAATAAAAAAACCAGGACTGGGCACGGTAGCTCATGCCTGTAATTTCAGTACTTTGGGAGGCTGAGGCGGGCAGATCACTTGTGGTCAGGAGTTTGAGACCAGCCTGATCAACATGGTGAAACCTCGTCTCTGCTAAAAATACAAAAATTAGTGGGGTGTGGTGGCAGGCACCTGTAATCCCAGTCACTCGGGAGGCTGAGGCAGGAGAATTGCTTGAACCCGGGAGGTGGAGGTTACAGTGAACCAAGATCGCACCATTGCACTGCAGCCTGGGTGACAGAGTGAGACTCCATCTCAGAAACAAAACAAAACGAAACAAAACAAAACCCTATGTAATTTGCATATAAGGTACAAAAAACATGCTGAGCCTCTATGTAGCCATCACCCAATTGAAGAAATGGAAGCAGCTCTCTTTCCCCCAATAAGATGGCAGCACGTCAGGAAGGCGAATCTGTCAGTGTGAAGTGGGGGAGACCTGGCTGGAAAGAACAGGGCCTCACCAGGGACCCTCAGGTAGGTGCTTCGCCTGGCTTTACTGGCAGGTGACCAAGGTCTTGGATGCTATGCTCCCAACCCCCACTCTATCCCTAGGCCCAGGGGGCAGCACTTACTTCTTTTATGGCCTTGACAATCTCAAACTCAGAGGATGAGTGGAAGTCGTAGCCCTCCTTACGCAGGTAGAGGCGCAGGAAGCGAGAGACGTCCCGGCCCGCGATGTCGATGCGCATGATGGAGTGGGGCATGGCAAAGCCCTCATAGATGGGCACAGCATGGGTGACACCATCCCCAGAATCCAGCACCACCCCTGTAGTCCTGCCTGTGGCATAACTGAAGCAAAGGGGCAAATCGTCACTCAGCACTGCCTCCTCACGCTGGGAAGAAATACACTTCTTTTTAGAGTTCAATGTCAGCTAAACTAAAGCGTGGGCCTGCCTCTCTCCAGGGGCTGTAGAATGGACTGGGTACTAAGGAAGCCCGGGTGTTGGAGCAAGCCATGAAATACCTGAACGGAAGGAGCTGAGCTTCTCCAAGTTCCCTCCCCGCACCCAGAAGAGCAGGCCTTCCTGTCTGAGATGGCCTGGCCTTCAGCTGCTTCAGAGACCCAGCCTAGGGCCAGTTTTAACTCTCTAGACAAAAGGCAAAAACCCTCAAATGCCAACAGGGGCCAGGCAGGAAAAGTAAGAGTAAAGAAAAATAAGAATATTTTTCACTTCCATAAAAAATGAAGGCAGGAGAAGACGGTGCCTTACTGGTTTGAGAGCCCGGGGACCTTTGTCAGCCTCCCTCCAAAAAAAGGCAAGTGAGGCAACTGACCCCCTGCTCAGGGTGGGGAGGCCAACAGAGCATGGGCGTGCTGTGGGGAGGGTGGGTTTGCCAGCCCCATCTCAAGTGGCAGCCGCTCTTCAGCTCCAGCTGATTTTTGCCCTGTGGGAATGTGTGCCTGGCATTCCCAGATCTTCCCATTGTTTCAGAGAAGCCAAAAATTTGGATTTTGATGGGACAGCTCTTGATTTTTAAATGCTGGCTCACGATTTGTTAATGGGGTCAAATAAATCCCACGTGTAGGTCACTCATGGATTATCTCTGCCGTAGACCTCATCCTGGTATGAGGTGGGGTAGGAGTGTGACAGGAGCCATGGGGGATGGGAACAAGGACTGTGGTGGCATTCGGATCATGGTTGTCTCAGCAGCCTGGCAAAGCAGCCGACCACAGTAAGTACTGAATAATAAGTGGACACATTACAGGGGCCTCCGGGAAGAGCTGCTGCAGCATGTGGCTGCCTCGGCAGGCCCAGCCAAGGCCTTGGGGACCAAACCCACTAGGAGTCCTAACACTGGCATATGGTTAATAGCAGCCACATGTCCTTCTTTGCTTTCAACTACGAAGCCTAAGTGCTCAGTTTCAGCAAAAGCCTCTCTCTCTTTCCTACCATCTTTAACCTTTCCCTCGCAGAGGGGGCTCAAGTTACTCTGAACCATCCCAGAGGGGAGTCAGCCTCAGCTGTGCCAAAGGACTGCTTTCCCCGCAGGGGCCGGGCTAGCCAGCTGCTACTCACAGGCTGAGTACAGCTTGCATGGAGATGAAAAGAGCGGGCACATTGAAGGTCTCGAAGAAAACTTCGGCAGCTCGTTCCCGGTTTTTGCGTGGGTTTAAAGGCGCTTCAGTCAGGAGCACAGGATGCTGGTGAAAGGAGCCCGGGAGACAATGAGGCCAAGGACAGATTTCCATCTTCATTAGTCTTGGGGGAGAAGACCCTGCCTTGCTGTTTTGAGAGCCTGGGGACTTCTGTCAGCCTCCCTCCAAAAAAAGGCAAGCTGTGCCTGTCACCTATCCCTACCCAAGTAGGTTTCTCAACTTTTCAAGTTAATGCCCCCTTTAAAATTTCATTCTGTCCTCAGCTGTGCCCCCCAACTCCCCTCTTTGTCCTCCAAGATTGTTATACAGGCCCCTGTGTCTACTGCATATCTCCAACTGTCAAGAAGATTTTGTGAAACTCTAAATTCCTGCTGCAGACCAGTACCAGTCTGTGACCTGTTAGGAACCAGGCCGCACAGCAGGAGGTGAGTGGCAGGTAAGTGAGCACTGCTGTCTGAGCTCCACCTCCTGTCAGGTCATCAGAGGCACTAGATTCTCATAGGAGTATGAACCCTACTGTGAACTGCGCATGTGAGGGATCTAGGTTGGGCACTCCTTATGAGAATCGAATGCCTGATTATCAGAGGTGGAACAGTTTCATCCCAAAACCATCTGGCCACCCCAAACCCCCACCCCCATGGAAAAATTGTCTTCCAAGAAACTAGTCCCTGGTGCCAAAAAGGTTGGGGACCACTGCTTTAAAAAAACTGTCTGAAAACAGCCAGGCACGGTGGCTCACGTCTGTAATCCCAGCACTTTGGGAGGCCGAGGCGGGCAGATCATCTGAGGTCGGGAGTTCGAGAGAGACCAGCTTGACCAACATGGAGAAACCCCGTCTCTACTAAAAATACAAAATTAGCCAGGCATGGTGGTGCATGCCTGTAATCCCAGCTACTCAGGAAGGCTGAGGCAGGAGAATCGCTTGAACCCAGGAGGCGGATGTTGCGGTGAGCCAAGACCGCGCCATTGTACTCTAGCCTGGGTAACAAGAGTGAAACTCCGTCTCAAAAAAGCAAGCAAACAAACAAACAAACAAAAACCAAAACTGAAAACATCCCACCTGCACCTGGAAATTGATACACCTAGTCTGCACCTCTCTGCATTTTTTTTTTTTTGAGACAGGGTCTCACTCTGTAACCAGGCTGGGAGTTCAGTGGTGCGATCTTGGCTTACTACAAACTCAGCACCCCCAGGATCAAGCAGTCCTCCCACCTCAGCATTCCAAGTAGTTGGGACTACAGGCATGCATGATTACACCCGGCTATTATTTTTTCGTATTTTTAGTACAGATGGTGTTTCGCCATGCTGCCCCAGTTTGTCTTGAACTCCTGAGCTCAAGAGATCCACCCAAAGTGCTGGGATTATAGGCGTGAGCCACAGCGACCGGCCTCCCTTTGCATTTTTGAATGGAGAGTTACTTCCTCACAAGTTAACAAGCACAGGCTGTACACAGTGGCTCACGCCTGTAATCCCAGCATTTTGAGAGGTGGAGGCGGACAGATTGCCTGAACCCAGGAGTTCGAGACTAGCCTGGGCAACATGGCAAAACCTTGTCTCTACAAAAAATACAAAATTGGCCAGGTGCCATGGCTTATGCTGTAATCCCAGCTACTTGGGCGGCTGAAGCAGGAGAATCATTTGAATCCGGGAGGCGGAGGTTGCAGTGAGCCTAGATCACGCCGTTGTATTCCAGCCTGGGCAACAAGAGCAAAACCCCACCACACACACACACACACACACACACACAAATTAGCTGGGCATGGTGTGGGGGGTGGGGCTGAGATGGGAGGATTACTTGAGCCCAGGAAGTCGAGGCTACAGTGAGCTATTGCACTCCAGTCTGGGCAAAAGAAGTTAATGAGCACAGGCTCTGAATTCTAAAAGACATAGGTTTGAATCCCATCTCTACCCTTTGTTCACTAGGTGACCTTGGAAATACAACTTGGCTCTTCTGAATTTGTTCCCTTGTTTGTAAAATGAGATACTACTACCTATATCTCATAGGAATGGTGTTAAGATTAAATCTGGCCGGGCGCGGTGGCTCACGCCTGTAATCCCAGTACTTTGGGAGGCCGAGGCGGGCAGATCACGAGGTCAGGAGATCGAGACCATCCTGGCGAACATGGTGAAGCCCCCTCTCTACTAAAAATACAAAAAATTAGCCAGGCGAGGTGGCGGGCGCCTGTAGTCCCAGCTTCTCAGGAGGCTGAGGCAGGAGAATGGCGTGAACCTGGGAGGCGACGGAGCTTGCAGTGAGCGGAGATTGTGCCACTGCACTCCAGCCTGGGAGACAGAGCAAGACTCCGTCTCAAAAAAAAAAGAAAAAAGAAAAAAGATTAAATCTGAATATGCCTGAAAAGCAAATGGCTCCAGTACTCTTGGCAGTGATCATCATCCTCCTCATCTCTTAGGGTAGGAGTTTCATACAGCTTTGCATACCCTACAGGAGTGCCCCACACACAGGATCCTCACCTCCTCTGAGAAAGTCTGCAGCTGGTCCTTAGAATAGACATATTGCCAGATGCGTTCCATGTCGTTCCAGTCCTTGACGATGCCATGCTCCATGGGATAGCGGATTGAGAGCAACCCTCGGTGCTCCTGGGAAAAGAGAACAGGACTTGCAGCTGCAGTCAGGCTCTGCCCAGGACGCTGCTCTCCCAAGACTGAGCAGTGCAAGCTGAATCCCTCGCAAAGAAGCCTTAGCTTCCTGAGCTCCCACCCTGCTGTCCTTGCCCAGGGCTAAGGGTAGGCACTCATTCTCCAGGTCTATATACTGTTTGCTGCAAACTGCCCTCATTCCCG
This sequence comes from Theropithecus gelada, assembly GCF_003255815.1. Taxonomy (NCBI): domain Eukaryota; kingdom Metazoa; phylum Chordata; class Mammalia; order Primates; family Cercopithecidae; genus Theropithecus; species Theropithecus gelada. The sequence goes on from NC_037677.1 coordinate 99,073,794, forward strand.
AGAAGCCGGCAAAGCAGGGGGCTTCTGCATTTCCATGGCCCCTCAGGTGCCTCTAGGGCAAGTGGCAGAAGGCACCTTCCTCAGTGCCTGGTTCCAGGACACAATCTCCTGGCTCCCACCTCTGGGCCTCAGTACTTGAAGCGAAGGATGGCAACAGCGATTCTGCTGTTCTGCTTACGAGAGGCTGCATGAGGGCTCTGCCAAAGCTGTATGAATTAACTCATCCCTAGGGTACCCCAGCCAGGATCTCCCCACTGAATATTGTTTGTGAAAAAAATAACTAACAATTTGATCACTGACAAGGCAGTGACAGAATGCAGAAGACAACAGCCCTGTTTTCTAGACTGGTCTCAGTGTTTCCCAAAGTGAGGTCCCTGGTATTTCTTCTCCAAGACCCCAGGCTATTCCTGGGAAAAATAAACCACTAGACCTAGGATGAGAGAATCAAAAGGGAGATTTTCAGAGAAAGTTGCCCCTTTTACTTCTGGTTGTGTCCAAATGTTGGGACACGTTCCATGTGGTGAATAATGAAGGTCCTCTGCTGGCTTGAGGCTTGTTCTGTAGGCCTGGGAATTACCTCGGCTTTGGGACCAATGAAGATGTCGCCTTCAAGGGCTCCTGCCATGACACGAACATGCTTGGGTCGGCCCACACTAGGAAAGATAGTGAAGAGGACCATCATTTTTCATTTCACGACAGAATACAGGAAGGATGTATAGATGTACACACACACTCAAATTCTACTGAGATTATCTTCCAGGAGTGAGGTCACAGTTGATTTTGATTTTCTTCTTTATATTTTTCTGTATTTTCCACAATTTCTAAAATGAACATGTATTATATTATTTATATATTATTTCATATTTTATTATATTTATTATAAATTATGAAAACACATTTTTAGAGTATTCAATACCTTTAGTTCTTTTCTTTCTCCAGTGTATGTACAGACCAAGAAAGATGAGGAAATGAGAATTTCTAAAGGAGTGATTAACTCAAAACATTTTAGTGTCCTTAGTCCCCTTCCCAGGATCTCTATGTAAAACTGTGATGCTGGGCTGGGCTCGGTTGCTCACACCTATAATCCCAGCACTTTGGGAGGCCAAAGCAGGTGGATCATTTGAGGTCAAGAGTTTGAGACCGGCCGGGTGTGGTGGCTCACGCCTGTAATCCCAGCACTTTGGGAGGCCGAGGCAGGCGGATCATGAGGTCAGGAGATCGAGACCATCCTGGCTAACACGGTGAAACCCTGTCTCAACTAAAAATACAAAAAATTAGCAGGGTGCAGTGGCGGGAGTCGGTTGAGGCAGAAGAATGGTGTGAACCCGGGAGTCGGAGCTTGCAGTGAGCCAAGATTGTGCCACTGCACTTCAGCCTGGGCGACAGAGTGAGACTCCATCTCCAAAAAAAAAAAAAAAAGAGTTTGAGACCAGCCTGGGCAACATTAGCTGGGAGTGATGGCACATGCCTGTAATCCCAGCTACTTGGGAGGCTGAGGCACGAGAATCACTTGAACCTACAAGGCAGAAGTTGCAGTGAGCCGAGATCGCGCCACTGCACTCCAGCCTGGGCTACAGAATGAGACTCTGTCTCAAAAAACAAAAAAAAACTGTGATGCTTCAGATCGGACAGATAGCCTCTTCCTTTCCCTCCCCCTTTAAGCCCTTCCTGTAAGCCTCTGTGTTCTTCTCCTGCCTGCAGTCTCTCTCCCTTAGGAGGAAAGTTCTGAGAAACTCCTCATTAAGATGGTAGAAGGGCTGTAATCCCAGCACTTTGGGAGGCTGAGGTAGGCAGATCACAAGGTCAGGAGATTAAGACCATCCTGGCTAACACGGTGAAATCCCATCTCTACTAAAAATACAAAAAAATTAGCCAGGCATGGTGGCGGGCATCTGCAGTCCCAGCTACTCGGGAGGCTGGGGCAGGAGAACGGCGTGAACCCAGGAGGCGGAGCTTGCAGTGAGCCGAGATTGTGCCACTGCACTCCAGCCTGGGCAACAGAGCGAGACTCCATCTCAAAAAAAAGATGGTAGATGGGTTAAATGTTAATCCCCAGCCTGGGTGATAGGAGAATTTTAAAAGGAGGGCTCCACCAAGAGGCAATCATCCAAAGCAATGAGTTACCAATGATAAAATTTTTTAGCAACAGATAAAATTGGATTTTTAAAAAGAGGCCTCTGATCTGTGCCTCTCAAATTGTACCATGTAGACAACTGTTTTCCTTTATTGACTCCAAACCCAGCTCCTGTCCCTTATAAGGCTGGACCTATAACAAAGCTGATGAACCTCCAAAACGTCTAAGCTACAGAATGACTTACTAGTTTGGAAAGCAGTATTTGGGGATCTGATCACCAGCAAAACCAGCTTTAATCACACCGGATCCCTGAGGAAAGAGGAGAGAGAATGAGGAGTCAGAACTATCACAAATAAAAGAGGAAAAATACATTATATGGTGCCATTTTTATTTAAGAAAAGAAAGTGGCCAGGCGCAGTGGTTCACAGTTGTAATCTCAACACCTTGGGAGGCAGAGGTAGGCGGATCACTTGACGTCAGGAGTTTGAGACCAGCCTAGCCACCGTGGTGAAACCCTGTCTCTAGTAAAAATACAAAAATTAGCTGGGTGTGTTGGCATGCACCTGTAGTTCCAGCTACTTGGGAGGCTCAGGTGGGAGAATCGCTTGAACCTGGGAGGCAGAGGTTCCAGTGAGCCAAGATTGTGCCACTGCACTCCAGCCTGGGTGACAGAGTGAGATTCTGTCTCACAGGGAAAAAAAACCCCAAAAAGCAAAAAACCTAATATTTGTATATAATATATACATTTATTTGAACCTAGAAAAAAGTGAATGCACACCAAAAAAAGGGAAGTAGAAATAGGATAGCGAGGAGGATTCTCACTGTATACTAAACCATATTGTGTGATTTTTCTGTAGTCTCTGACTTTTCTACATTGAACATGTTTTGCTTTGGGAATTAAAAATACTAGTAATAAAGGGAAGAAAAAGATAGAAAACCTGGGGAAAGAAGAAAGTACCTAGAAGCATCAAAGGAGCCAAGTTCAGGAACTTAAGGTGGGAAAAGCACGTGACTCCTTGTTACACCACCGAGGGGCGCTTTTAACCTACATTCCTGGCTCAGGCCTGAACTCTCCCAGCTTCCAGGGCCTCTGTGACAGACACCACCATGAGCACTGTCATGCTTGAAACGGACTCCCATGGAACACGTGCTGTTTGGTTCTTATTGCAGGGGCACAGCACTATGCTTTGGGAGATTTTTGTTGTTGTTTTGTTTGTAACTATGCTTTCCTTTTACTCCTTGGTCTCCTGATGGTAAAGAAAAGTGAAGACCTAAAGCCTCGTCTGAGAATAGAAGAGAACCACAGTCCTGCTGCTCCAATACTTAGTATGTTGAGTGAGCTGTCCAGAAAAGAATCTAAATTCTCCCAGCATCTCAGGTACCACCCAGGGCCCAATCAATGTAAACATTGACTATAGACACAGAGACCAACCCTGTGCAGGACAGATGTCAAGGCTTAATATTGCTTGTAGATACACCCTGTCCTCTTCCGTGTTTTTTTTTTTTTTTTTTTGAGACAGAGTCTTGGTCTGTCACCCAGGCTGGAGTGCGGTGGCACAATCTCGGCTCACTGCAACCTCTGCCGGCTGGGTTCAAGCGTTTCTCCTGCCTCAGCCTCCTGAGTAGCTGGGATTACAGGTGCATGCCACCATGCCCGGCTAATTTTTGTATTTTTAGTGGAGACGGGGTTTCACCATGTTGGTCAGGCTGGTCTCGAACTCCTGACCTTGTGATCCTCCTGCCTCGGCCTCCCAAAGTGCTGGGATTACAGGCATGCCACCACACCTGGCCTCCTCTTCTTAACTCTTCTACCACCACACCTGATATCCTCGCCTTTCTAACCCAACATGGTTTGCAGCTGCACCTGTAGCTGGGGCAAGCCTTTTCCTGCTGCCTGTTGACCACTCTCCTGGGGTGGAGTGTGGTATTTCCTGACCCCACTTTGCAAGCATTGAACATACCAGGAGACGCTAAGTAGCCAAGGTTATCTGCACCAAAGGCTTCCCAGCAACATGCCTGCTTCCCTCCTTGTTTCTCTTATTCCCGCTCTTCTGCAGGAAGAGGGGGAATGAGACTGGCCATCTGGTGCCTGCCTCTGGCAAGACAGAGGTTGGTGAAGGAAGCAAGTGGTTAAAGGAAGCCGGGCATGGTGGCTCACGCCTGTAATCCCAGCACTGTGGGAGGCCGAAGTGGGGCAGATCACATGAGGCCAGGGAGTTCAAGACCAGCCTGGACAACGTGGTGAAACACTGTCTCTACTACAAATACAAAAATTAGCCGGGTGTGGTGCTACACGTCTGTAATCGCAGCTACTCAGGGAGGCTGAGGCAGGAGAATCACTTGAACCCGGGAGGTGGAGGTTGCAGTGAGCCAAGATCACACCACTGCATTCCAGCCAGGGAGACAGAGTGAGACTCCATCTCAAAAAAAAAAAAAAAAAAAAGAAAAAAAGAAGTGGTTGAAGGGCAGAGAAAGTGCTATGAGAGGAGAGCAGGGCAGCCAGTACTCTAAGGGAGCAGGAACCTTTGCCAACAGAAGAGAGTGAAAACAGAAGACAATGTGCAAACTCATTGGTCTGGGCAGTACAACAAGGAGCCTGGAAAAGGTGCAGCTGTCAAGTGAGCTGAAAGACTGGGAAGGAGGGGGAACTTGCCTACAAACCCAAGGGCTCTGAGAGCAAGGCACGGACAAGCAAGAAGGGAACTCCTAGAACTTGTTTGCTCAGGCTTCCAATGATTGCTCACTGCCTTCATCTGGGTGTGGTGATGCCAACAGACTAATTGGGTCTCCTGGCAGAGGTTAAAAACAAGAGAGGATGAGATCTGTCCTTCAGACCCTGGATATTTTTAAGAGATGATTTTCCTGGGTATTTGATTTTTAGTTTACTAGCCAAAGGACTAGAGTCTGGGTAAATAGGCAGATTATGAAGTCAGATTCATTTTTTCTTCTCTGTCCTTCCTAGCAGAGTATAAAAGGCCCAGTTCAAATATCACCGCCTTCCTCCTGAAGAAAAATCCCCAATTGGAATGAATCTTCCTATTATTTTACAGCAAATTGCCATTACCTGCACCATGAGGTGGCATGCACTTCATTCTGCTTTCTATTACAATGTAAGGTTTCCACTTTCGTCTCTTTTCAGTCGAAGTTCCTTAAGAGTAAAGTACATTTCGGCAGTATCTGGCATTTGCTGGGTACTCAACGGATGCTGGCTGAGTAAAATTAAAATCAAGTGCAAATGACTGGCAGATAGAACCTAAAGTATGGAACCTGAATGACCAGCTGAAATGACAGAAGCCCCAGGCAGAGGTGGTTCAGGAAAGGGGAAAGCAGCACTGGGAGTGATGCACAAGGTGGAACCAGACCCAGCGTGTCCTTGCAGCCCCAAACCAGGCCTGCCAGGTCAGTCATAGGGTGAAGAATCAGTGGAGAATGAGGAGCAGCTGAGCTGCCTCGATTCTGCTCAAGCCATACAAATTCTGCTAAAGAGCATACAAAAGGGTTATGTCCATTTCTTTAAGAGTATTTACAACTAGGAACTGTGTACCTGGCAAATAAGCTGCCATTGTCTTTGTTTTTTTTTTTTTTTTTTTTTTTTTGAGACGGAGTCTCGCTCTGTCGCCCGGGCTGGAGTGCAGTGGCCGGATCTCAGCTCACTGCAAGCTCCGCCTCCCGGGTTCCCGCCATTCTCCTGCCTCAGCCTCCCGAGTAGCTGGGACTACAGGCGCCCGCCACCTCGCCCGGCTAATTTTTTTTTTTTTATTTTTTAGTAGAGACGGGGTTTCACCGTGTTAGCCAGGATGGTCTCGATCTCCTGACCTCGTGATCCGCCCGTCTCGGCCTCCCAAAGTGCTGGGATTACAGGCTTGAGCCACCGCGCCCGGCCTGTCTTTGTTATTCACTCTGGCAAGGCCAAATGAACATGCCTGGTAGAGGCTTCTTGAGTAGTCTCAGCTGGGTGTGGTGACTCATGCCTATAATCCAAGCACTTAGGAAGGCTGAGGCGAGCAGATCACTTTGAGGTCAGGAGTTTGAGAGCAGCCTGGCCAAAATGGAGAAACCCCATCACTACAAAAAATACCAAAAGGCCAGGCATGGTGATTTTGCCTAGGAAGATTGCCTGAGCCCGTGAGGTCAAGACCAGCCTGCACAACATGGCGAAACCCTGTCTCTACAAAAAATACAAAAATTAGCTGGGCATGGTGGTTACGTGCCTGTGGTCCCAGCTACTCAGGAGGCTGAGGTCGGAGGATCACTTGAGTCTGGGAGGTCAAGGCTGCAGCAAGCTGTAATTGCACTGCTGCACTCCAGCCTGGATGACAGAGTAAGACCCCGTCTCAAAACAAACCAACCAACTAACCAAACAAAAAGTATGGCTGGGTACAGTGGCCCACGTCTGTCACCCCATCACTTTGGAAGGCAGATGAGGGAGGGTTGCTTGAGGCCAAGAGTTTGAGAGACCAGCCTGGGCAACATGGCAAAACCCCGTCTCTACAAAATATTTATTTTAATTTAATTTAATTTTTTGTTTTGAGATGGAGTCCGGCTCTGTCACCCAGGCTAGACTGCAGTGGCATAATCTCGGCTCACTGCAACCTCCGCCTCCTGGATTCAAGCGATTCTCCTGTCTCAGCCTCCCGAGTAGCTGGGATTACAGGAATGCACCCCCAAGCGCGGCTAAGTTTTGTATTTTCAGTGTAGACAGGGTTTCACCGTGTTGGCCAGGCTGGTCTCGAACTCCTGATCTCAAGTGATCCACCCGCCTTGGCCTCCCAAAGTTCTAGGATTACAGGCATGTGCCACCATACCTGGCCTACAAAATATTTAAAAATTACTCGGGCGTGGTGGTGCGGGTCCATGGTCCCTGCTACTTGGGAGACTGAGCCCAAGAAGTCAAGGTTGCAGTGAGCCATGATCTCACCACTGCACTCCAGACTGGGCGATAGCATGAGCCTCTGCCTCAAAAAATATATATAAAAAAATTAAAATAAGGCCAGGCACAGTGGCTCACACCTGTAATCCCAGCACTTTGGAAGGCCGAGGCGGGTGGATCACGAGGTCAGGAGACTGAGACCATTCTGGCTAACACGGTGAAACCCCATCTCCACTAAAAAACAAAAAATTAGCCAGTCAAGGTGGTGGGCGCCTGTAGTCCCAGCTACTCGGGAGGCTGAGGCAGGAGAATGGCGTGAACCCAGGAGGCAGAGCTTGCAGTGAGCCAAGATTGAGCCACTGCACTCCAGCCTGGGCGACAGTGCGAGACTCCCTCTGGAAAAATTAGCTGGGCATGGTGGCATGCACCTGTAGTCCCAGCTACTCAGAGGCTGAGGCAGGAGAATCTCTTGAACCCACGTGGGGGAGGTTGTAGTGAGCCGAGATTGTACCACTGCAATTTAGCCTGGGTGACAGAGAGAACCTCCGTCTCAAAAAATAAAATAAAAATAATAAAAATAAAATAATAAATACAATTTATTTATTTATTTATTTTGAGACAGAGTCTCTCTCTGTCGCCCAGGCTGGAGTGCAGTGGAGTGATCTTGGCTCACTGCAAGCTCTGCCTCCCCAGTTCATGCCATTCTCCTGCCTCAGCCTCCCGAGTAGCTGGGACTGCAGGCGCCCACCACCACGCCTGGCTAATTTTTTTCATATTTTTAGTAGAGACGGGGTTTCACCGTGTTAGCCAGGATGGTCTCGATCTCCTGACTTCGATAAATACACAAATTTTTAAAAATCAGATTATCTGGCAACACTAGGTCCATATTCCTGCATGGGGACAATTGGATAGAAATGAGAAGCAGTTAACACTTTGGTCAGGCAATGCTCAATTCAATTCACCTTTCAGATTTCCCAGTCTGGAAGAGGTGCCTTTCAGGCTATTCTCTCTCTTCTCTTTTGAGTATATTTCCATTCCTGGTTGGCCTCTGCAGGCATTGAGTTTGAGATCCCTATTCTAGGCATTTCCAGCCACTAACTGGTGACATTTCTTCTTCCACATAGTATCTGATTTCTTTTTTACCCTCAGAGGACTTAGCTCAGTGTGAAACACATCCTTGGCTTGCAAAATACATGTAATTGAACAGTGAAAATATCTTTATAAGTCACCTCTTTTTCACCTTTTCTGTCAAGCTAGGGATGGATTCCTGCTGAAGCTGTACAACCAACAACCTGAATATCACAGTGCAAGTGACAGTGTTAGATAAATACATTGACTTCATTTCCTCAGCTAATTCTAGTGTCCCTAAAAACTTAAGTGAATCAGCATTAGTAGGATCAGAAAAGATGATGACAAATTATTAAAAAAAAATTTCTTTTGAGACAATTAGTGAAATCTGAACATTGACTAGATAACTAATAAGATTAAGGGGTTCTTGTTAATCTAATTAGGCATGATAATAGTATATTGATTATGTTTTTAAATGAGTGTGGGGCTGGGCATGGTGGCTCACGCCTATAATCCCAGCACTTTGGGAGGCTGAGGCGGGTGGATCCTTTGAGGCCAGGAGTTCAAGACCAGCCTGGCCAACATGGCAAAACCCCGTCTCTACTAAAAATACAAAAATTAGCTGGGCATGATGGTGCGTGCTACTCAGCTACTCAGGAGGCTGAAGCAGGAGAATAGCTTGAGCCTGGGAGGTGGAGTTGTGGTGAGCATCACTGCACTCTAGCCTGGGTGACACAGTGACTTCATCTCAGAAAAAAAAGAAAAAGAATGTGGGAGAGGGAAATGGGCAGGAATGTAGTTGAAAAGATTGGCCAAGAGTTTGATAACTGTTACAGCTAGGTGATGGGATATATGGATGTTCCTTACACTATTCCTTCTCCTTTTGTATGTCTGAAATTGCTATAATAAAAAGAGGTAACAGTAAGATGATAGCACTTAAGTAAACTTTCAAAACACAAACAGCACACTCCCCTGCCTAACTTAAATGCATATGTACATAAAATCATGGATGGATCTAGGCATGGTGGCTTGCTCCTCCTGTACTCCCAGCTACTTGGGAGGCTGAGGCAGGAGGTTTGCTTGAGCTCAGGAGTTTGAGGCTGCAGTGAGCTAGGACTGCAGCACTGCACTCTAGCCTTGGTGATAGAGTGAGACCTCATTTCTAAAAAAAAATTTTCTCCTGACTTATCTTCCTGAGTATAAAAGGAGGACAATTTTATGATGATGGTTGTTTTGGGGGTTATTTGTAAAATAGAGAGAAAGGATAGGGTTGCCAGGCACAGTGGCTTATGCCTGTAATCCCAGCACTTTGGGAAGCTGAGGTGGGAGGACTGCTTCAGCCCAGGAGTTCTAGATCATCCTGGGCAACATAGGGAGACCCCATTTCTACAAATTAAAAAAAAAAAAAAAAAAAAAGGCCGAGCAGGTGGTACATGGCTGTAGTCCCAGCTACTTGGGAGGCTGAGGTGGGAGGATTGCTTAAGTTTGGCAAGTTGAGGCTGCAGTGAGCTTTGATTGTGCCACTGAACTCCAACCTGCGCAACAGAGTGAGACCTTGTCTCAAAAAAAAAAAAAAAAAAAAAAAAGATAGGGTTGTGGAAGTGTACAAAGAGTCTTCAATTATATCTGTAATGTTTTATTTCCTTAAAACATGAAGGTGGATGGGAACACTAAAGCAAAAAAAATACTGAAGGAAATACGGCAGCATGTCAATATTTATTATATCTGGGTAGTAGACACATGCTACCTGGGTGCTTGTTATATACCACACAGAATTTTTCTGTATGTTTAAAGTGTCTCTCTGTTCTTTTTTTTGTCTTTTTTTTTTAAGGGGGCTGAAGCAGCACAACATCCAAAGCAAAACAAACAAATGCTTAGCTTATTGTTGAACTTCTGAAAATCCTGCATTTAGGTCCATATAGTCACAAAGACAGTTTTAAGTTTGACAAGAATGTTGATCCATTTTAGGTTTAGGCAAAACTGTAAACTTAGAGGTTGTTTGTTTTTTAAAATAGGCTGGAGTGAGGTGCACGAGCTCACTGCAGCCTCAAACTCCTGGGCTCAAGGGATCCTCCCATCTCAGCCTCCTACAAGGGCATGCCATCAAGCAAGCCTGGCTAATTTTTTTTTTTTTTTTTTTAAGTAGAGATGAAGTCTGACTGTGTTGCCCAGGCTGGTCTCCAATTCCTGGGCTCAAACGATCTTCCAGCCTTGGCTTTCCAAAATGCTGGAATTACAGGAGTGAGCCACCACATTTGGCCTGGATCTTAGCAAAGATTTGAGTTTCAGAATAAACATGGTATTCTGATCAAAGTGTAGTCCTCAAAATGTGGCCTAGGAGCTGCTCTTATCTTACCCTATTCTCTATGGTATGTCTTTGGGAAGAAATAACTTATATTTAGGTTTAAAAAATACCTATCATCGGCCGGGCGTGGTGGCTCAAGCCTGTAATCCCAGAACTTTGGGAGGCTGAGACGGGCGGATCACGAGGTCAGGAGATCGAGACCATCCTGGCTAACACGGTGAAACCCCATCTCTACTAAAAAATACAAAAAACTAGCCGGGCGAGGTGGTGGGCGCCTGTAGTCCCAGTTACTCAGGAGGCTGAGGCAGGAGAATGGCGTGAACCCGGGAGGCGGAGCTTGCAGTGAGCGGAGATCCGGCCACTGCACTCGAGCCTGGGTGCACTCCCAGGCTGGCGAGACTCCGTCTCAAACAAACAAACAAACAAACAAACAAAAAAACCTATCATCATAAAGCTTCTTGGGTGATTTAAAAAAAATACCTATCACTTTATTGTTGTCATTAAAGCACACACCTACCTGCTCCTCCATTTTCCTCATTAAATTCTGATGCAATGACTTGATGCCAGAGTAAGATGAAAGGAGTGGTCACAATTGTCTTATGATTGGGAAAGGCTGTGAACCTAATGGGGTTCTTTCCCTGCTTTCTCTCTCCTGCATTCTTTTGATTACACTCTTCTTAGCTCATAAATAAAGTGTAGCAACATGTTAAGCTATGGAGTTAACATGGCTAGTGACACATTATTCTCATTATATATAATAAGTTGTCTCAGATATTTCAAATAATGTGTCCTATACATCTACCATCTTGAAAATAATAAAAACAAAATGACCCCCGAAAATGTCAAATAGCAAGAACTACCTGAGACCCCAAATCTAAAAATGTGGCAGATATTCAGCAAATACTAATAGGAAAATGACTTAAGTTTCTCCTACTTCACCTTTTGGCAGAATTATTGGCATAATAAAGGACATGTTTTCCCAGAGGGGGAAAAAAAAAAAAAGACAAGTCAATTCTTTAGATCTTGAAACTAAAAATGCATCACTGCTGTAATGCGTTTCCAAACATACTACCAGGAAAGAGAAAGAAAAAAACTAAGAAGCGTTAGTGTAAGTGATATTAAAGAAAATGGTTGGAGATGGAACTCCTGCCTAGTAATTCAGGAAGCAAAGGAGCTGGTGGGATGGACAGGTTGTTCCTTCTGCATTGCTGATGAAAACAGGAAATTGAATTTCTATATATTTTTCCTTTTTACAGCTAAGAAAAAGGCAGAAGAAGCACAAAGAGCCTGGCTAAAGACAGAAATCATAGTGCTCTCTGAAAATCAACATCAAGAACAAAAAGTCCTACTCAATTATCTGCAGTAACTAACTAGAGAAAACTCCCCATCTTTTCTTTATTTAGGAATATCTTTGTTACTTTGATAGAGATATTAAGTCATTCATCCAATCACCCATCAATTCAATGAAAAAACATTTATTGAGCACACAGAGGTGCCAGACCCTAGGTACTGTGTGTGTATGGAGAGAAGTGGGTGAAGTGAGACTAAAGAAATATCATCTTTCTTAAATTTTTTCTTTTCCAACACCACTAAACCTGTGGGGGAATATCATCCTTTTCCACAAGGATTTAATAGTCTAGCGAGGGAGACAAAAAAAATCCTCTAAAAAATTAGGTATCTGGGTTGGGTGCGGTGGCTCATGCCTGTAATCCCAGCACTTTGGGAGGCCGAGGCGGGTGGATCATTTGAGGTCAGGAGTTTGGGACAAGTCTGGCCAACATGGTGAAACCCCGTCTCTACTAAAAATACAAAAATTAGCCAGCCGTGGTGGTGCACATCTGTAATCCCAGCTACTTGGGAGTCTAAGCTGGAGAATCTCTTGAAACGGGAGGCGGAGGATGCAGTGAGCTGAGATCGCATCATTGCACTCCAACCTGGGTAACAAAGCGAGATCCTGTTCCCTCCACCCACCCCCCCACACCAAAAAAAGAGGTGTCTCTGCCAGGCACGGTGGCTCAGGCCTGTAATCCCAGCACTTTGGGAGGCCAAGGTGGGAGAATCTCAACAGCCCAGGAATTTGAGACCAGCCTGGCCAACATGGTGAAACCCTTCCTACAAAAAATACAAAAATTAGCCAGGGGTGGTGGCGCGTGCCTGCAGCCCCAGATACTCGGGAGGCTGAAGCGGGAGGATCACTTCAGCCCAGGAGGTTGAGGCTGCAGTGAGCTGTGATCGCACCACTGCATTTCAGACTCAGCAACAGAGCGAGACCCTGTCTCCAAAAAAAGAGGGAAAGAAAGAAAGAAGAGAGAGAGAGAGAGAGAGAAAGAAAGAAAGAAAGAAAGAAAGAAAGAAAGAAAGAAAGAAAGAAAGAAAGAGGTGTCTCATTGAGCTCAATCCTGACCCTTTCCAGGAGGAATAATAACAAAATAATAAAAACAAAATACCCCTGAAGAGAAGGAAAATTTAACGAAAATAACAAAAATATCTTGGAAAAAGCGAGCAACTTGGAACTGGATCTGTCTGATGACTGGCTCAATTCCTAAGCTGGATGGTTTGAAATCTGTTATTTAACATCCTTGCATACACTGGGGATAGTAATTCCTATCTACCTAACAGAGCTGAAGCTTAAACGAGAACACTGTAATATGCCTAAGGTCCCAAGAGCTGAATCAACAAAGAGAATCTGACAGTCAGCTTACGACAGAGGGAACGGATAGTTTTACTGCAATGGAGGGACCTACAGGGGCACAGAAAGGTATCAATCTGTGGGATCAAAGCTTTGAATCGAAGGCAGAAATGCAGTCGTTTTACAATTTTCTCCTTTCCCCCCAAAATAAGAGCAGTATTTAGATTCTTTCTATTGGTCACTATTGATGCTTCTGCATGGTGGTGCTGGCAAAAGGGATGACGGATAAAGTACTGGATTTAGGGCACCTCTGCTATGTGACCTTGGTCTCACGTTACGTCTTTGCGCTTCAGTTTTCTCATCGGTAACACGAGGATCAAAGTTCCTTTTAAACTATGCGTCCAGTTTTTGTGAGGATCCAACTCGAATGTATGTGAAAACGCCCTGAAAGCGCTACAGCGCCAGGCAAATATTAAGTTTGGTAATTTTTTTCCCCTAAGAACTAGGCGTTCCGAAGAGGAAGACAACCTCTCTGCTTGCTTTGTCACTCTCCTTTCTTCTCGACCTTTATCAACTTTGTAATTTATAATCACAGTAATAGCTGACATCCTACAGTAGTTTCTGGCACCAGATGCTCGGGCCCCACCCAGATCCACACTACCAAGCATCCCCGCCTGCTGAGACCGAAGGAAAACTTAGCCGTTCTCCACCCGCGGGCGGGCCCTCGCCTTTAGGCCCCACCACCCAGAGTTCCGGAAGCCAATCCCCACAGCCCTGGAGCACTGCCCCGCCCCTTCAAGAGGGGAAACAATATGGTGGCCAGGAAGAACGGCAGGGGCGCGAGCCAATCACCGCAGAGGCCTAGCCTCATCCGGCAAGGCCCAGAGGCGGGATCACTGGCCAAGATGGACAGCCAGAGCAGCCAATAGGGCGATCGGAAAAGGGTGCGAGGGCGGGCAACAGGCTCTCACACAGCGGTTAAGGCCCCTAGAGCCAAGGGCCCAAGGACCGGCTTGGACTATCTCTTTCCTCTATCCACTCCAGAGTTCTCCATCCCACTTTTGCTGGCTGGCCGCCTTGCCTTCGGCCTATATGATAAGGGGAGGAAGGAGGCGGCGGTGGCTGAACGCGCCTGACAGGCCGGGCCAGTGACAAAGAGCCGGCGGCTCAGGCTGAACCCCGGGAAGCGATCCTTTCTAGGAGGAGAGCCCAAGTCCCCTTACAAATGGGAAAGACGCAACTCACGTTGTCGATCACGACAGGCTGGTTGGCGATCACATCGTAGGACTCCATGGCAGAGGAATCTCTCCTTCTGGGGAAGGAACTGCCTAGCCGGGTCCGCAGCTAGCGCCACTGACACGCATGCGCAGTCTAGCCGCCGGCTCAGAGAGGCGAGGGAGCTGCCCTACCTCCCCTCCGAAAAACTACAATCCCCAGCATGCTTTGCGCCTGGGTTAGCGCTCTAGGTTGCTTTGTTGCCCGCCTAATTTAAGACTGGGAGTCGTATTTCCAATGCACAGTACCCTGGGATTTGTGGTCTCCCTAGATTAAACAGCCAGAGACACAGGTTGATGGTCATGTTGCATGCCTGGATCTGTAGTCCTTTTGAAGGAGTTCGCAGTGCATACTGAGGTGTATAGTCTTCTTGAGTACTTGTCTGTAGTTCGGTTTGGATTGGTCGTAATTCATGGATGTTTGGATTTTGCAGATCAGTCCTGCCACTCCCCACAACGTTCCCTTAGACAATATAAGGTTCTCATGCTTTTATTTGGGTCTATAAGACTAATAAACATCTCCTAGCACCTCACACTCTAACGAAAAGGAAATGTTAACACACGTACGCGACAGGACATATTCCTACAACATAGGAAAACAATTTAAATTGCATAAAATTAGCTTTAAGGAAAAAACCTGTACATTGTTGTTGCTTTTTGGGTTTTCTTTTTTTCTGCATAGGTGTAAACTTTATAACAGGCTAACATTGATCCGAGGATTGGCAATTGGAACTACTGGTATAGGTAATCTTTTGGTCATTAAAACATCATCTAAGGGTTTCAGGAACTGCTCTAGTATCTCTTTAATTTTCATGAGGAGCTAGAATTGGCATTGACGGTTGAGAAAGTGGAGGTGAAGAGAGGTTATGTGTCACTGCTTTCAAATGAGCCCAGTGCATTTTTTTCTTTGGATTATGTTCTTCCCCAGCCCCCTTCAAATTGCAGGAACCTTTTTGTCAATAGCCCTAGAAAATATTAGATTTATTATAATCTATTAATATTAACGCCCCATGGATTAATGAATCAATCCATTGTCAGATTTATGTTTAAATCCTAGTTAGCAGCGCGTCAGCAAAACAGTAACAAATCCTTTGTTGGCGCACTTCTTGGTGCTTTCGTGGGACCCTAGCACCTCAGAGGGTGCTCAGCATCTCTAAACTTGGGTTCCTCCTAACACTAGGGGGAGACCAAGAGCCTTGGGACACTCCCAACACGGGGGGGGAGGGGCCTATTGTCAAGTCACGCCGTCTCTGCCTGTGACTAGCACAGACACTAGCCAATGGGTGCTCTGATAGGGCGCGCCGGCGCCCCGCCTTCCTGAGCGCCCCGCCGCCCCGAGGCACCCTCTGGCAGACTCCGCGGCGGCGACAGCCTGGGCGGACAGTGCGCCGTGCGCAGGCGCGGAGCTGGACCTCGCTGCAGCCCCCATCGCCTCGGGGAGTCTCACCCACCGAGTCCGCCCGCTGGCCCGTCAGTGCTCTCCCCCTCGTTTGCCCTCTCCAGTTCTCCCAGTGCCTGCCCTACGCGCCCCGATGGCGGAGCTGCGGCCTAGCGGCGCCCCCGGCCCCACCGCACCCCCGGCCCCTGGCCCGACTGCCCCTCCAGCCTTCGCTTCGCTCTTTCCCCCGGGACTGCACGCCATCTACGGAGAGTGCCGCCGCCTTTACCCTGACCAGCCGAACCCGCTCCAGGTTACCGCTATCGTCAAGTACTGGTATGCTCTGGGCCGCGGGGAGACGGACAGGCGCGGGCTGGGAAGGGTTAAAGCGCCGAGGGCGAAGTAATTTGTGGGAGGCTGGGAGGAGGGGTAGAGAACGGTTAAAGCACTTGGAAGGAGGGCTTCCTGCTGCGAGGGAAGGAGTTAAGGCTCAAGTTGGGAATGGGGACAAAGGGGTTAACGGAGCCTGTGGGTAGTGAAGGGTTAACCGGGTTTAGGAGAATAGAGGACTAGGGGTGTGTGTAGGAGCAGAGAGGGGAACGGCATGAGCGAGGGAACTGTAAACGTGGTGAAAAGAGGGGGCGCCTATAGGGGGTCATTAGTGGGCGAGGGGAAGCCAAGCGGGGGCGGCAGAAGTGGGATGGGAGAGGCGAGGCGGAGCCTGGGGAGCATTTGAGAGGGTTTTGGAGGAGCGAGGCCGGAGAAGCTCAGAGGGCAAGAGACTGCATAGGATGGCGGGCGGGGGGGCGGTTCGGGGGGCCTGGGGCTCTCCTGTTGGAGGTAGGAGGGCCAAAGATGAGGGCCTGGTGCTTGTGGAGAGATGAGGAGGAGGTCTCCTTTTAATACCTTCCCGATGAGCTCAGACGTCGTATCAGGGTAAAGCTTTTGCTTTTGAAGTTTGACGGAGCAGCTCTTCCTGATAAACTTCTTGCTTACTCTGCACTGTTTTCTTTCTCCGTGCGGAGCTTCCTCCTAGCTCTGCAGCGGCTTTGCTTTAGGACATTAGGTAGAGAGAACCATGGTTTGGTTTAGGATTGAAAGGGACCACAGCTTCCCACCTCCATTTGGAAATAAATGATGGAGACCCTGGGACTCCAGCAGGGAGGAATTGTGCAGTGGGACATAAAGAGGAGCTTCTTGACCATGGCCTGCAGTTTCTCCGAGGAGCTGAGAGTAACCCTCAAGTAGCTTTAGGGTAGGAATGGTCTTTTCTAATTTCCCATTCCTGTTTGCAACCTGTTTCTTCCTGCAGCATTTGGGCAAAACAGATGTTCTGGGGACTCTGGAAAAGAACCTGTCCTCATGGTCTTGCTGGACCAAAAACAGATACTGGTTGAAACTGTCCAGGACTACATTCATGCAGGCATTGTGTTAGATGATCTTCAGTGAGTCCTGAAAGATGTTCGGCAGCTGCTTGGGGTGTAGCCAAAGGGTAGACCTGAAGGGGCAAGTGGACATCTTTGCTGGTTACCTCTCCTTTTAGAACTGAGTCTCCCTCTTGGTGAAAACCTGTTACTTCCCCTGGACATGGATTTCAGTAGGCTGTGCAGGGCTGAGGCCAGCTGCCTGCGTCAACGGGAGGATGCCAAGAGGCCAACAGCGTGGAGGGCCTGGGGACCAGCCACCTGCTGTCTAGGAAGGGTTGTAGGGAACAGCCTCCTCTGTTGGAGTAGCCAGGAGGAGGTAGAACTGGTGTCACAGTCCTCTCTGGCTGGCAAACAGTTCTCTGGTTGAGAGGAGTTGTTGAAGAGTGCTTCTGAGTGGAAAGCAGCTCTTGCTAGCTTAATGACCCATTCTCATTGTGCCTTTATATTTAACTATGTGTTGTGATGAACTTGTTGTCATGTGTCATGAGAAAGGTAGGCCTGGGCTGGGCACGGTGGCTCATGCCTATATTCCCACCACTTTGGGAGGCCTTGAGGATCCTTTGAGGCCAGGAGTTCGAGACCAGTGTAGGCAACATAGCCAGACCTTGTCTCTGTTATTTGAAAAACAAAAAAGGAAGTTGGCCTGGCTCTGCCATGCTGTTTGTTCAGGCCTCATTTGAGTGTGAGGAGAAATCCCTACACAGATTCAGGCAACTATTTTTATGTCACACAAGTAGCCATAAAGGATAAAATTGCATGTTAAAGGTATGATAGTGTTTGCAAAGGACTAAGGGCAATTTTTTTTTCCCTTCCTGCTGCAAGCTTGTTAACAGCCGTATCTTCAGAGATGGGCCAACATGTGATAATGAAGAAAAGGGATTGTACAGCACTTTGTGAAAGCCTTGCCTAGATGCAGAAAAATATAAAGAGAAACAGCACAGTGACTGGTACTTTCTCTTTTTTTTTTGAGACAGAGTTTTGTTCTGTCACCCAGGCTGGAATGCAGTAGCATGATCTTGGCTCACTGCAACCTCTGTCTCCTGGTTTCAAGCGATTCTCATGCCTCAGCCTCCCAAGTAGCTGGTATTACAGGCGCACACCACCATGCCCAGCTAATTTTTGTATTTTTAGTACAGGCAGGGTTTCACCATATTGGCCAGGCTGGTCTCAAACTCCTGACCTTGAGTGATCCACCCACCTCGGCCTCCCAAAGTGCTGGGATTACAGGCGTGAGTCAGTGCGCCCAGCCATCAGTGACTGGTACTTTCTAAGATGCGGAGGGGTTTGCAAAAATAAGATCCTGAAATTCATTTATATTCCTCACATTTGGGATCCCACGAGGTTTCTAGCAGGATGACTGACCCAGACTGTCTGGGTCTGTCTGTGGCCCACGGTAGCTTGGGATTCATTTTGCAATAGCAGGGTGGCTCTGTGGCTAGTGATCCCTGAGTAGTGGGGACTACTAACTGAAAGCTTTCTAACTGAAAGCTGAGGCTTTGGTGAGCAAGGATCAAAGCAGAGAGTCAGAACCTGTACTCATGGCCCACTTCAGTCCTGCAACTGCCCTGCCGAGAGAAGTTGGGTGTTGAAGGAATTAAGTTGAGGGATGCCCTGGGACCTTGGATAACATCATTTGCTAAGTGTAAAATATGATTTTTTCCCACATACTCATCTGGCCTCTGGGTAGTAGAACAGAATACTCTGCTTGGGGACAGGGTTAATTTTGTCTGACTCTTGGTAGTTCCTTGCAGTTGTAGTTTTAAGGTTAAGCTTCTCTCCTTGATGTGACACCTTATGGGAGACCTGGTGAGAAAGAGGGCTTCAGGGATGCTGCAGATGGAGCAGAGAATGGTGAACGCAGTTTTGCAGCTCGGTGCAGGATGGACCTAGGCTGTAGCAGGGCAGGTTTAGAAATTTACAGCAGGAAGCTGGAGCAGGTTTGGGGCCTGTAGTGGCTCCCATCTGCTCTGGAGTTCTGTAGCTCTAATGGGGTCTTTCCAGGGATCTCTACTCTTTTCTTTCTTCCTTTGCCCCACAAACTTTTCTAAATCCAACCGGTTGTAGTAGTCAAATGATTTGTTGAAATCAGAGTTAAGGCAGACATGGAGAGTTGTCCATCTTCCTCAGTTGAGATGCTAAGCTATTTGTAGCAACTTTCTTAGAAGTTCTATAAATAACTTAGCATTTCCTAGCAGAGAATAGGGATTTCTACAAAGGCAAATAATGTCCTGGTAAAAGAGGATGAAACAAGACCTACTGGTTTTAAATAGTGTTTAAATTGCCTGGTGTTGGCAACATTGACTGGGATCACTTGTAACGTGTCTTTTATTTGGTTGGTAGCTTTCCGCCAGCATGCTATCCTGGTTGAAAAGTGTACTCCATTGATGTCCCAGGGGCAGGTGAAGCTTTTGCAGTCTATGGAGTGGTCAGATGTTTGTGGCAGCTCAAGTGCTGTGTTTGTGGGCTAAATGCAGACTTCCTTCCACTGGTTTCTATTTGGTCTATTTCTCTAGCTACCAAAATTTCTTATCCATTCTAAAGGATAACAGGATTTTTTTTTTTTTTTTTTTTGACGCAGTCTCTCTCTGTCGCCCAGGCTGGAGTGCAGTGGCATGATCTCGGCTCCCTGAAACCTCTGCCTCTGGTGTTCAAGCGATTCTCCTGCCTCAGCCTCCCAAATAGCTGGGATTACAGGCACCTGCCACCACGCCCGGCTAATTTTTTGTATCTTTAGTAGAGATGGGGTTTCACCATATTGGCCAGGCTGGTCTCAAACTGGTCTCAAACTCCTGACCTCAAGTGATCCACCCACTTCGGCCTCCCAAAGTGCAGAGATTACAGGTGTGAGCCACCATGCCCAGCCAAAACAGGATTTTTTTTTTTAAAGCACTAATTACTAAAGGGAACTCTTATTGTATTATATTCTCGGAGTGAGATAATAACTGAATCTCTTCTGCAGCTCCTTCTCAGTTGAATGGTGGGGGAAATTTAAATGTGGTCCTGAGAGGCCCCAAATCATTTACCGTCCCAGCTCTACCTTTGAGGTGGCAGTCTCTCCTGGGATCATTTTCTGGGTGCAGATGCTCACAGGGCGCAGTTTGACTCCTGCTGCAGTTCTCTGTGCAGAACTGAGTTAAGCCTAAGTTTGGCCTTTGTCACTTGCAGTGATAAGAGACCAGCTTTGGTCTATGTGGTGCAGGCTGGTGTCTGCACGGACTAGAGGCTTCGGGTTTGTTTAGAACAAACTGTAATTAACAAGGGCACAATATAGTCTTTCAGGAATTAGCTGTCTAAGAGGCTGGAGTGGAGCAGAGCCTCTGCTTCCAGGAACAATGCCCATTGGGGATGCTCGGGATGGTCTTTCAACAGAGGCCAATTGATTGACTGATACACCTCTTGCCTTGAAGCTTGCATGTATACAAGCACCACAGAAGAGAGATAATCCCTGCCAGTCTCACTTGGGATCAGTAATTTGAAACAGGAGAAAGCAAAATGGGCAACCACCCGGTCTGTTTTATGTCTAAAAGAGGTCTAGTCTTTCAGGGGTAGGAGAAGGGAGCTTCTTATGCTTGCAGAGTTGGGCAGCCTTAGCTGTCCATCTCTTGGTCTCATCCTGAAGAGATGTGGCCTCTCTTTAGTTACCTTTCACACAGGTTCCTCCAGGATGGGGCCTTTAGGTTTACAAAGTAGAGCGCGTTAGCTTGACATTGTCTGATTTCCAGGCTCACACTGACACCCCTGTGTTTTGTTTTTTGCAGGTTGGGTGGCCCAGACCCCTTGGACTATGTTAGCATGTACAGGAATGTGGGGAGCCCTTCTGCTAACATCCCTGAGCACTGGCACTACATCAGCTTCGGCCTGAGTGATCTCTATGGCGACAACAGAGTCCATGAGTGAGTGTGTGCCACCTGTTCTTTATCCAGAGCCTTATTCCTGAGGTTTTCCTGAGCAGGGGTGACAATGTCATAGTGCTGTGAGCTTGGTACTTGTCAGTGGAACCTCTGCATTTCTGCCCTCTGACTATGTCTGCTCATGCCAAGGTGGTCATTGTTAACACCTGATTCCTGCTTACCTGGTTCAGGAAAGTCTTGATGAGCAGGAGTTCCCAAATCAGGTGTTTCTAAGCTTGCCCTGGAGTTTGGGCTTATAGGACGGGAAGGGTAGCATGGTTATGACTCAGAACTTGGGCAGATGCTTCTGTGTCTACTTCCTTTTATTCCCCTATCTTATTATGAAACATTGTAAACATAAAGCAAAGTTGAAAGGATTTTATAGTGAACACTCATATACCCACAACCCAGATTCTACTGTTGACTTTATACTTGCTTTATCACAAATCTGTCCCTCTCTCATCCCTTTATCTATCTTACCTACTTCCTTTTAACCTGTATTTATTTTTTTTATCCTCGTCTGCTTCCATTTGTTGCCCTGTATGCTTTTTTTTTTTTTTTTGGAGATAAGTCTCACTCTGTCATCCAGGCTGGAGTGCAGTGGTATGATCGTGGCTCACTGCAGCCTTGACCTTCCTAGGCTCGGGTAATCCTCCAACCTCAGCCTCCCGAGTAGCTGGGATGACAGGCAAGTACCACCATGTCCAGCTAATTTTTGTAATTTTTTTGTAGAGACAGGGTTTCACCATGTTGCCCAGACTGGTCTCAAGCTCCTGGGCTCAAGCAGTTCTTCCACTTCGGCCTCCCAAAGTGATGGAATTATGGGTGTGAGCCACTGTGCCCAACTCAGAGTTCATACTCTTAATGAATGTATTCTCTTGCCTTTTGAGCAGTTATATCATGTACCCCAATAAGCTACCATCTATATTAAAAAAAAATTTTTTTTTGGCTGGGCACAGTGGCTCATGCCTATAATCCCAGCACTTTGGGAGGCTGAGGCAGGTGGCTCACTTGAGATCAAGAGTTCGAGACCAGCCTGGCCAACATGGTGAAACCCCATCTCTATTAAACATACAAAAAATTAGCCAGGCATGGTGGTATGTGTCTGTAATCCCAACTACCCCGGAGGCTGAGGCACAAGAATCACTTGAACCTGGGAGGCAGAGGTTGCAGTGAGCTGGGATTGTGCCACTGCACTCCAGCCTGGGCAACAGAGTGAAACTGTGTCTTAAAAAAATAATAATAAGGCTGGGCGTGGTGGCTGACACCTGTAATCATAGCACTTTGGCAGGCCGAGGCAGGCGAGTCACCTGAGGTCGGGAGTTCAAGACCAGCCTGACCAACATAGATAAACCCTGTCTCTACTAAAAATACAAAATTAACCAGGTGTGGTGGCACATGCCTGTGATCCCAGCTACTAGAGAGGCTGAGGCAAAAGAATTGCTTGAACCTGGGAGGTAGAGGTTGCAGTGAGCCGAGATTGCACCATTGTACTCCAGCCTGGGCAACAAGAGTGAAAATCCATCTCAAAAAATTATAATAATAATAAATAAATTAAAAAAATAAAATAAAAAATAAAGTTTTTTTCTGTTTATATTCTTTTGATGGACAGTTTCTTTAATTTAAATGTAATCGCTCTCTTTTTTTTTTTTTTGAGACAGAGTCTCACTCTGTCGCCCAGGCTGGAGCGCAGTGGCCGGATCTCAGCTCACTGCAAGCTCCGCCTCCCGGGTTTACGCCATTCTCCTGCCTCAGCCTCCCGAGTAGCTGGGACTACAGGCGCCCGCCACCGCGCTCGGCTAGGTTTTACATTTTTTTTTAGTAGAGACGGGGTTTCACCGTGTTAGCCAGGATGGTCTCGATCTCCTGACCTCGTGATCCGCCCGCCTCGGCCTCCCAAAGTGCTGGGATTACAGGCGTGAGCCACCGCGCCCGGCCTAAAGTAATCTTTCTATGTTCGTATTCTGTCAATTAAAAATAAAATAAGTGTAGTTTTCCCTCCCCCTCATTAGCTTGGTTAATCAAGAGCTGATTTTATTTGTATTGTCATATCCTCTTCTGGTTTTTGCCTTTTGTACTTTCTTGCCCCTTGTACCATGTCTGTTCTATCTTGGTGGTGGCTGCTTAACCTGGGCAGGTTGAAAGAGTAGCAGGACTCCTCCTGTCCTGCCTTTTAGCATAGAGACCAATTCTGGAGATGATGATAGTATCATGAAGAAGATGATGATAGCCTTTTTCCCCTTTGTTTAGTACTTACTATCTTCCATGTCATTGTGTTAAATGCTTTACAATCTTATCAGGTTCTCATTATTTCTATTTTATAGATAAGAAAAGTGAGTCTCTTGAGGGGTTAAATGAATTGCTCAAAGTTACAGATCTAGGGGTAAAAGAGCTGTGATTGAATTGGGCTGTTTGAGTACAAAATTTGAGCTTTTTGGTTTTGTTTTTTGAAACAGGGTCACGCTCTGTCACCCAGGCAGGAGTGTAGTGGCACAATCATGGCTCAGGGCAGCCTCAACCTCCTGGGCTCAAGCAATTTTCCCACCTCAACCTCCCAAGGAGCTGGGACTACAGGCATACACCACCACACCTGGCTAAGTTTTCAAATTTTCTGTAGAGTTAAGGTTTTACTATGTTGCCCAGGCTGGTCTCAGATGCCTGGGCTAAAGCGATCCTCCTGCCTCAGCCTCCCAAAGTGTTGGGATTACAGGCGTGAACCACTGCATTCAGCCTCAGAGTTTGAGCTTTTAACCACTGGGCTATTCCACCTCTCTGAACACCGGCCTAACCCAACTTCCTCATCTCTCTTGTTAAACTCAGAGGCCCAGGTTTCATCTCCTCACTGGTCACGTGTTGGTAACAATGTCTGCAGCTGCCTTTACAGCCTTCCAAATGGATTCATTGCAGTGTCAGCAGAAGGCTTTGGGAACAGGGAATTAATCTTGCCTGAATGGGGACCCAGCATTACAGTATTAATAATGGAGATAGAATAGCAAACAGATGTGGGGAGTAAAGGGACTATGCTGGACCTTAATTTATATTTTTAATAAGAACCTGCAGAGAGTATTTAGTGCAGCTAGCCTGTACTTTTTTGTTGACAGATTTATTTTGGTTAAAAGAATACCATTTCCTATGTGGCTTAAGGATTCTTCCAGTCTACCTGCTAGGTATAGGCCCAAGGCCCAAAATAACATGAAGAATGTGATTGAGCAAGCCTCATATTTCAGAAGGGGCAACCTCTTAATTTGAAATAGGACCTTATTCCTTATTGTTTTTTTCTGGTTTAATACTACCCTCTTACAAGTGTTTCATTTCTATATGGTACAGCACTTTGTATTCATATGTCATTTATGACAAGAGTGAAACCTCTATTTGGGTTTTCTTTTTTTTTTTTTGAGATGGAGACTTACTCATCGCCCAGGCTGGAGTGCAGTGACGCGATCTTGGCTCACTGCAAGCTCTGCCTCCCGGGTGCACGCCATTCTCCTGTCTCAGCCTCCTGAGTAGCTGGGACTACAGGCGCCCGCCACCGCGCCCGGCTAATTTTTTGTATTTTTAGCAGAGACGGGGTTTCACCATGTTAGCCAGGAAGGTCTCTATCTCCTGACCTCGTGATCCGCCCACCTCGGCCTCCCAAAGTGCTGGGATTACAGGCGTGAGCCACCGCGCCCGGCCTCTATTTGGGTTTTCATGTCACCAATCAAGCCTAGTATTTTCCAGTATTACATCCTGGCACTAGAAGGATATGGAAGGAATGTTCTCAGATATTTACCCAGTTCTGGTCTATGTTGCAAAAGTCAAGAGTACCTCTATAGGCTGGGCATGGTGCCTCACTCCTATAGTCCTAGCACTTTGGGAGGTCGAGGCAGGAGGATCGCTTGAGCCCAGGAAGTTCAACACCAGCCTGGGCAACATAGTGAGACCGCCCCATCTCTACAGAAAATACAGAAATTAGCCAGACATGGTGGTGTGCATCTGTAGCCTTAGCTACTTGGGGGGCCGAGGTGGGAGGATCACTGGAGCCTGGGAGTTCGAGGCTGCAGTGAGCCATGATTGCGCTACTGCACTCCAGTTCAGCTGACAGTGTGAGACCTTATCTCAAAAAGTAAATAAAGACAAATAATAAAACAGAAATAGATACCTTTATAATTGGTCTTGTACTGGGATGACTGGTTTCTTTTTGATCCTGTTAAGTTTTTTGAAGAAAAATGTGATTTTCCACACATTTCATAATGGTGGGACCTCTTTAAAATGACTTAATGAATCCTCATTTAAATTAGTACTCAAAGCTGAAGTCAGAAAGACAAGTGTTGTGCCATCCAGCTTAAGTGCTAAGAGGTGCTAGGTGGGAATGATGGCAAATGGATCTCTGGCAGCAATTCTTCTTCCACTGTCTGTGTCTTCTCTTCAGCAAGAAAGGAGCAAAAGCATTGGTTCATTTTTTCAGCACACATTCATCAAGCACCTACTTTGTATCAGACATAGAACATCATAATAGATGTCTTCGGGATAAAATAGCAAGACATAATTCTTGTCTGAAGGAGCTCATGTTCTAGAGGGGAGATAAACACAAAAAGATTGTTATTGTATTGAGTAATAAATGCTACAGTCCATGGGTGTAAAATATGATCTGGAAGCAGAGCAGAGGGAGTAACTTCTAATCAGGCTGCTGAATTGCTAGAGGCTGCAGGGAGGAGGTAAAGTTTGAGAGGAACCCTGTAGGAAGGGACCTGGGTAGGAAGCAGCCTGACGCTATACGATACCAACAGCGCTTTTAGGAGTGAGAGGGACTTGAAAAACCTTCTAGCTCAGTATTTCGAAATCTTCTGGTGCCACATTCATAATTGTCACCACTTATAGTATTATTTATTTCATGTTCTTTTTAAGTTATCCTCTCCTTTTTAAAACTGATATACATTTATTTTTATTTTTATTTTTGAGACGATTTGCCTCTGTTGCCCAGGCTGGAGGGCAGTGGCAAGGTCACGGCTCACTGCAGCCTCAATCACCCTGGCTCAAGTGATCCTCTTACCTCAGCCTCCCAGGTAGCTGGGACCACAGGCATGCAGCACCACACCTGGCTAATTTTTTGTTGTTGTTGTTGACACGAGGTCTCGCTATGTTGCCCCGGCTGGTCTGGAACTACTGGACTCAAGCAGTCCTCCCTCCTTGGCCTCTCAAAGTGCTGGGATTATAGGCAAGAGCCACTGCTCCTGGCAACAGCGTTTATTAAATGCCTGCTGTGTACCTCCTCCTATTATGATCTTTCCTTCTCCTTACAACCTGTTGAGGATAGTGACAGGCAGAAGTGAGGGGTCCTCTGCATTTCTTCTTGCTCCTGGCAGGCATGCTTCAGGGGTAGGAGGGGATGCCCACCCTGGTAACCCTAAAAGGGATGAAGAGTACAATGACTTAATAAGCCTTGGGATGGCCATTTTCATTCAAGTTCTTTCCTTATTCACATTCACTAAAGGAAACCAGGCAATAAAGCACTTGTTTCGATCAAAAGATTCTTAAGCCATTTCTGAAGTTGGAGAGATAGAACAAATTCCAGGTCCAGGCAGCCACAGGAGAGAACAGAGTGCTTCTCTAGGAACCTCAAGGCTGTTCCCAACTGACCTGAGTAGAGAGACTGTCCTTTGGGACTCTTCCCTGGGACTTGGGAGGTGTCAGGCAGCTGAGCCTCAGCTGCCAAGTGCTGTCAGAGCTTGCAGGTCTGACCTTCCCCTTTATGGCCAGGCAGCTGTGGACTGGAATGTGGGGGGATCTATGTGGCTGTAGAAGTGGTTTCAGCATCACTCTCTGTGAGGATTTCTGGCTGCCCCTGATACCACCAACAGCTCTGGCTGGACAGAGCCTACAGGGCCCTAACCGAGGCTGGAAGGCTGGGTAGTTGGAGAGTGCATTTGAGAACTCAGGCAGACTTCCCTGGTGGGATTTTTCTCAGGGCAGGTCATCTGCTGTACATGTCGGGCTGGTTCCAAAGACAGCCTTCGTGTGGAGTTAGCCCAAAAGCATAGGTCGTGCCCATGCCTCACCACCATGGGAGATCTAGGCTCTGTCCCACAAATGCGACTTCTTGGTGTTCATGTCCAGTGGAGTTTGGAGCAGTTCTGCACCCCCCTTGGGGGCTGGAACTGCCGCTGACTGGCTTTCTGGGGCTGCCTCCACCTGGTTGGTGGAGAGCCTCCCTTTCCCTCGTGTTCTTAGCTGGGCTCTGCACCCGCATGAGTTATTTATTAAAACACTGGATACAGATTAACTTTTCCACTTGTTGTTTAGTGTGGCCTCGGTCTCCTGCAGTTGAGAAATGCTAATTTTTCCTCCTCAAAGCTTAGTTTGCAGGAACTTTTTTTTTTGTTGAGATGGAGGCTTGCTCTGTCACCCAGGCTGGAGTGCGATGGTGTGATCTCAGCTCACTGCAACCTCCACCTCCCAGGTTCAAGTGATTTGCCTGCCTCAGCCTCCCAAGTAGCTGGGACTACAGGTGCGTGCCACCATGCCTGGCTAATTTTTGCATTTTTAGTAGAGACGGGGTTTCACCATGTTGGCAGGGCTGGTCTCGAACTCCTGACCTCAGGTGATCCACCCACCTGAGCCTCCCAAAGTACTGGGATTACAGGCGTGAGCCATCCTGCCTGGCCTGCAGGAGCTTTTTAACATGTCGCTTCCAAGAGAGGTCCTTTCTTTGCCATACACATCTGTACTGGGAGCTTGGTCCCTCCTCTGGTTGGACCTTTGCTCTCCTCCTAGAGCTCTCATGAGGCTGGCAACCAGAATGCCTCCCTAAGCCACTGGGCCCAGCCCTGGCTAAGTTTAGCAGGCTAGAAGAAGTGTTCTGCAGGCTCACTGGGGGGCACACCTCCCTGAAGCCTGGTCCCTCTGCCTTTCCTCTCAGGGATGTTCAGTGTCAGGATGACTATTTGCATGAGATGGTAGAGTTCCCTGCCAAGAACAGGGGATCAGGACCACCAAGCAAGAGTGAGGCTCCCTTGGTCTTGGCCCAGTATGGCAGGGCCCAACAGGGACTCTCTAGAACCCTTTCTGAGGCCAAAGCTGTCACTTAGTGTTGGAGGTCAGGCCCCAAATCTCTGAATCTGTGAATTTTTAAAGTTGAGGAGAATTTCTTTTCTTTTTCTTTCTTTCTTTTTTTCTTTTCTTTTTTTTTTTTTGAGATAGAGTCTTCCTTTGTTGCCCAGCCTGGAGTGCAGTGACACGACCTCAACTCACTACAGTCTCTGCTGGGATTATAGGTGTGTGCCACCATGCCCAGCCAATTTTTTATTTTTACTAGAGTTGGGATTTTTACTATGTTAGCCAGGCTGGTCTCAAACTCCTGACCTCAGGTGATCTACCCGTCTCAGCCTCCCAAAGTGCTGGGATTTCTTTTCTTTTGTAGCTACAGGAAGACCTGTATTGTGGGGGTTCCCAGCAGATGCCTGTGGGTGCATGGCTTCGTCCTTTATTAAGCATTTCATTTACAGCATGGATTGTTTCTTCCTTCATGGGGTAAGGGTTACAAATTCTCCAATTCAGAGAGTCCCTCAACAGTTGGGAAAAAATTTGTCCAGCTGACCCAGTTAAACTCACTTTTTATTTTTTTATTTTTTTTTATTGAGACGGAGGCTTGCTCTGTTGCCCAGGTTGGAGTAGAGTGGCACAATCTTGGCTCACTGCAAGCTCCGCCTCCCAGGTTCGTGCCATTCTCCTGCCTCAGCCTCCCGAGTAGCTGGGACTATAGGTGCCTGCCACTATGCCTGGCTAATTTTTTGTATTTTTAGTGGAGACATTGTTTCACCATGTTAGCCAGGATGGTCTCGATCTCCTGACCTCGTGATCCGACGGAGTCTCACTCTGTTGCCAGGCTGGAGTGCAGTGGCATGATCTCAGCTCACTGCAACCTCCACCTCCCAGGTTCAACCAGTTCTCCTGCCTCAGCCTTGCAAGTAGCTGGGACTACAGGCGCGTGCCACCACGCCCAGCTAATTTTTGTATTTTTAGTAGAGATGCAGTTTCACCATGGTGGCCAGGATGGTCTCGATCTCTTGACCTCATGCTGGGATTATAGGTGTGAGCCTCTGTGGTGGCCTAAACTCACTTTTAAAAAGCCTGTAGCTGGGCACAGTGGCTCACACCTGTAATCTCAGCATTTTGGGAGGCTGATCACCTGAGGTCAGGAGTTCCAGACCAGCCTGGCCAACATGGCGAAACCTGTCTCTACTAAAAATACAAAAATTAGCTGGGCGTGGTAGCTGGCATCTGTAATTCCAGCTACTGGGGAGGCTGAGACAGGAGAATCGCTTGAACCCGGGAGGCAGAGGTTGGAGTGAACCGCGACTGCACCATTGCAATCGCAATGCAATATTGCCTGGGCAATAAGAGTGAAACTCTATCACAAAAAAAAAAAAATTAGCTGGGCATGGTGGCATACACCTGTAATCCGAGCCACTTGGGAGGCTGAGGCAGGAGAATCGCTTGGACCCGGGAGGCAGAGATTGCAGTGAGCCAAGATCTCACCACTGCACTCCAGCCTGGGTTAAGGAGTGAGATGCTGTCCCGTCCCTGCAAAAAAAAAACAAAAAAACTGAGTGGTGTGGTATTGTGACTACCAGGCCAGAGTGGTGCCAGGTAGGTCAGTGCTGGGAAAGTTCCTTCTCTTCCTCAAGAGACTTAGAAGCCTTTATGGGTTTGATGCAATCTGGTCTCTCAGTCCCAGGATTTTCCCCTGTTCAGCCCACCCTTTTGGGCTCTCCTCTTCCAGGCTGTGCGGTTTTCTATTTCGAATGCTATTCCCCATACCTTTCATGTCCTGGGTCTGGGTTTGCTAGCCTGTCTCTTATTCACCTTTCTGATTCAGGGGTCCCAACTCTGGCCTTTGGCCCTTGACTCCTGAATTCATTCATGTATCTTGCCTCTGAGGTATTCAATGTAGCTCCATTTCTTGTTTCAATAGTTCAGTTCTGATGTTGTTTCTGAGATGTGTCTGGTGGGATCTTATCCTTTATGATCTCAGCCCTGAGGAATGGTATCCTCACCCATCCAACTAACTTTGCAGCTTGCTGTCCTGCCTACCAAGCTCTCAACACAGAGGACCAGGCTGTGCAGCACACCCACCAGTAGAGCTATGTTGAGACCCCTGTACAGGCAGAACATTGGACAAGATGATGTGTTTGAGTGTGGAGACAATGAAGAATCTGACCGAGTGCCTGCCCTTAAAAATGCAGCATGTGCTTGGTAGGAGATGGTGAGGTCCCTGAGAAAGAAGACGGCAGTGAGGATTGGGACTGGGAGCAGTTTCCTGTCTCCCTGTGACTTTGAGGCTCTCTCCCCTCACCCTGTTATCTGGTTCCAAGAAACTTTAAACATATAATAATAATTACAAACAATTATAGCCCTTACTCTGTATAAGGCACTGTTCTAAGTGCTTTATATAAACTCCTTTAATCCTCAGAACAACTCTATGGTGTAGGAGTTATTATCCTTATTTTACACATAAGGAAACTGAGATGCAGAAATGTTAAGGAATTCATCCACCCAGCCAGTGAATGCTGGAGCTGGGATATAAACCCAGGCAGTCTGGATCCAGTAGTCACCACCTCTTTATTCTACCTCCTGCAGAGAGCTGGAGAATTCTATTCAAAATTATGCTGCTAAATTCAAAGTTATCTTGGATTAATGGAATGAAATGACCATGACTGAGTAGAGTTAACCAGAAAGTGCTTTGTTGGGGGGAAATGTTGAGCTAGATGTGGAAGCTATCTATCTGCCTGCCTATCTATCTGTCTGTCTGTCTGCCTGTCTATCTATCTATCTATCTATCTATCTATCTATCTATCTATCTATCTATCTATTTATTTTTGACACAGGGCCTGGCTCTCTTCGCCCAGGCTGGAGTGCAGTGGTGCCATCTTGGCTCACTGCGACCTCTGCTTCCCAGGCTCAAGTCATCCTCCCACCTCAGCCTCCTGAGTAGGTGGTACTACAGGCGCGCACCACCATGCCTGGCTAATTTTTATATTTTTTGTAGAGATTGGGTTTTGCCATGTTGCCCAGGCTGGTCTCAAACTCATGAGATCAAGTCATCCCAAAGTGCTTGGATTATAAGTGTGAGTCACTGTGCCTGACCTGGAAGCAGCTTTTAAAGAAAGAGTCCTTCAGGATAATGGCAGTAGGGTAAAACGGGACAGTAGGTGACAGGTGTCATCTCTCAAGTCAAGACTTTGCCAACCAGGCTGGGCGTGGTGGCTAACTCCTGTAATCCCAACACTTTGGGAGGCTGAGGCAGGCAGATCACCTGAGGTCGTAAGATCGGCCTGGCCAACATGGTGAAACCCTGTCTCTACTAAAAAAAACATGAAAATTAGCCAGGCGTGGTGGCGGGTGCCTGTAATCTCAGCTACTCAGGAGGCTGAGGCAGGAGAATTGCTTGAACCCAGGAGGCGGAGGTTGCAGTGAGTGAGATCATGCCATTGCACTCCAGCTTGGACAACAAGAGAGAAGCTCTGTCTCAAAAAAAAAAAAAAAAAAAAAAAGACTTCTGCAACCTTATTGTAGTCATTTACAGTAAGTTGCCAGGAAAGTCTGCAACTTTTAAAAACATAAAAATTTCTGGCTTAGGTGACAAGTTCCCATGGTCATGCTGCTGCTTCTGTGGTCAGGGATGTGCCCAGCATCTCAGTAGTCCTTATATCAATGCAGATAGTCATTTAAAATTTTAAAAATTCCTTTAATGATTTATTTTTAATCAACAGACTTTATCTTTTTGTGGGTTTTTCTTTGAGCTGGAGTCTCGCCCTTTTCGCTCAGGCTGGAGTGCAGTGGTACAATCTCAGCTCACTGCAACCTCCGTTTCTTGGGTTCAAGTGATTCTCCTACCTCAGCCTCCCGAGTAGCTGGGATTACAGGTGCCCACCACCGTGCCCAGCTATTTTTGTATTTTTAGTAGAGAGGGGGTTTTGCCATGTTGGCCAGGCCAGTCTTGAACTCTTAACCTCAGGTGATCTGCCCACCTCGGCCTCCCAAAGTGTTGGGATTGCAGATATGAGCCACTGCGACCGGCTGACTTTATGTGTTAGAGCAGTATTAGGCTTACAGAAAATTGAGCCAATAGTACAGAGTTCCTATCTATCCCCCTCTCTCTTTACTTATAGTTTCCCCTATTATTAACACCTTGCATTAGCGTGGTATATTTGTTATCTTTGAGGAACCAATATTGATACTTACTACTACCTTAAGTCCATAGTTTACCTTAGGGTTCACTCTTTGTGTTGTACAGTTCTTTTTTTTTTTTTTTTTTTTTTTTTTGAGGCGGAGTTTCGCACTTGTTGCCCAGGCTGGAGCACAATGGTGCGATGTCAGCTCATTGCAACCTCCATCTTCTGGGTTCAAGTGATTCTCCTGCCTCAGCCTCCTGAGTAGCTGGGACTACAGGCGCCTGCCACCATGCCCAGCTAATTTTTTTGTATTTTTAGTAGAGATGGGGTTCTACCATGTTGGCCAGGCCGGTCCCAAACTCCTGACCTCAAGTGACCCGCCTCTCTCGGCCTCCAAAAGTGCTGGGATTACAGGTGTGAGTCACCATGCCTTGCCAGTTCTTGGGTTTTGGCAAATGCATGTCATGTATACACCATCACAGCATCATACAAACTAGTTTCACTGCTCTAAAAATCCTTTGTGCTCCACCTGTTCATTCCTCCCTCCCCCTAAACCCCTGGCAACCACTGTTTGGTTTTTTTACTATCTCTGTAGTTTTTGCCTTTTCCAAAAGGTCATAGAGTTGGAATCAAATAGTATGTAACCTTTGCAGACTAGCTTCTTTCACTGAGTAATATGCAGTTAAAGTTCCGCTGTGCCTTTTGGTGGCTTGATAGCACCTTTCCTTTTATCACTTGATAATATTCCATTGTTTGTTACGTACCACAGTTTATTCTTTCACCTTTTGAAAAACATCTTGATTGCTTCCAGTATTTTTTGGCGATTTTTAATTAAGCTGCTATAAACATTTATATGCAGGTTTTTGTGTGGACATACGTTTTCAACTCATTTGGGTAAATACCACGGAATGTAATTGCTAGATCATATGTTAAGACTATGTTTAGCTTTATGAGAAGCTGCCAAACCATTTTCCATAGTGGCTGTTCCATTTTTCATTCCCACAAGCAATGAATGAGAATTCCTATTGCTCCATGTTCTCACCAGCATTTGTTATTGTCTGTTTTTTGGATTTTAGCCATTCCAATAGGTGTGGAGTGGTATCTAATTGTTTTAATTTGCTGTTCTCTCATGACATATGCTGTCAAACATCTTTTCATATGCTTGTCTGCCATCTGTGTATCTTCTTTGGTGACATATCTTTGTTTTTCTTCCTAACCTCCAGCCACTCCCCATTCTACCCTTACCCATACATACTTTTTTCTCACATCATGGGTTCAGACCATGGGGCTAATTATGCTTTCTGGCATAGTTTCCTTTTGGTCACTTCTCAAGCCATTAAATGTATTAGATCCCGAGTAGGTCCTGGGCCTACCTCCGAATTCCTAAGTCACTGTCAGGGCTAAGTCCCACTCATGGGACTGGCTCATGAGTTCTCTACCTTATATTCTCCAATGATGGTGTCTTCCATAAAGTGTAGCTGGTACTGAGATCTGCCACCTCAATCCCAAGGTTTGAGATTGATTCTGTCCTCCAGTACAGACTATAGAAAGACTGATATGCAGACTTGTCCATTCCATACCCTATTGGGCTTAACCTTGCCTTTGATGAGAAATGCGTATACCATGCTCCTTTGAAGCCCCAACCAGATCTCAAACTCTCATAGTTAAACCAGCATCAAGAAGACAACGTCTAAAACTTTCCTGGCCCAACCTTTTGCTGTTAAATTCATTATTGTTATCCAACGTCTTAGTTGTAAATTTGCTTTTTTTCACTTATAAAGACAGTTGAACCATTTTACTAAAAATGTTGGGAATTAGAAATGTGAGAAAACAATTACTCATAATCTTATCACCTTTTGTTATACAATTCTATGTCTATTCTTATGATGATTTCTGTAAATAACTCCTAGGGAGTGATGCTGTCCCAGTTGTGTGCAGGGTTTTGCTTTGCATGCATCTCATCTTCTTAGTGAGGACTTAACATCTTCTGAGGCTTCCCTGCTGCCTACTTAATGCTGTTGTCTGAATTCAGCTTGCCCACTGTTGCTAGGGTTTCTACATTCTGAAAACAGCACATTTCCTTGGGAAGATGGCTCTTATCCACTGCCATGTTACATTAACGATATTCCTGTTTTTCCTCCTTGACGTCTCACAGCAGTGAAGAGTGGTTTAGGTAGTATATGTACTAACTGTGCTGTTTGCCTACTTCTCAGATCACAGCTTTACTATCACACATGGTGGTAGCTGTCCTGAGGGGTTGTGTTGTTCCAGTTGTTGCCTTTTATTGTTATTTTCCCCTTAAAACAGTCAGGATTTGGTGATCAATGTCACCTGGAGATAAATACCACGAGCTTCGCCCTTTCTTGGGTGCATGAGTACAGAGGACTGAGATTGGCTTACAGAGTGTCCCAGGGTCCTCGTACTCGAGGGACACAGAAGGTTCACAGGCATAAGCACAAATGCCCAGAGCTCCTTTTCAGGTAATTGCCTGAAACAAATGGGCTACCATTTAGGGCTTATGAGAGACCTTCTGTCACACAGGAAGTCAAATAACTTAATAATACTGTATGTTTGCAGCAGGACTAGATCTAGAGATCTAGAGAAGGGGTGGCCCACTGTCCTTTCCTAGCACTGGGTTGTAGGTAAACACACACACTTAGTTCCCATCTATTGTTGATCGCTGGCCTCTCTTTTTCTTTGGAAAGCCAGACATTCATCTGCTATGTAGATTGTCATCGTTGGGACACAGTTCTGGACATGAGGCTTGTAGTAACAAGCAACATAAACCTGGTTCTGGTCCTCGTTGGGTTGAAGGGTCCTTAAGCTGGAAGACATTGTGGGGAGGTGGGCCTGATACAGCTTCAGAGCCTTAGGTTATCACCTGGTGCCTCTTTGTCTCCTCTTCTGCAGTCCATGGCTTGAGGCCCAGTGGAGGGCCCTTGGCAAGAAGGAGTCCTGAGGCTCAGAAATGTGACCAGGCCTGAGTTTGAGGCTGAGACAGTTATCCATTTGTCAGTGAGATATAGCTTCACAGCAGCTTCTCAGAGAGGTATGGTTCACTGGACTCCAGGCCCGCAGCATGTTAGTAAAAGATAGTAGCCCTCAGAGATCCCTTTCCTTCCTACTCCTATGTTACTCAGGCTTTTAGAGTCCCTGGTCATAGAATCAGCTTAGCCACAGGAAGGCCAATCTAGTACTTTTTCTAGTACTAACCCTCATGTGATACCTGGGACCTCTTGGAGCCCTGCCTCCGACCACCAGTTTCCCTTACTCTGACCTCAAGCCTTTCAACATGATGTCAGGCTGCCCAGGGCCATGGCTATGGGGAGGAGTAACTGCTAGAGAATGGGGCTTGGCCCAGGCTCCCAGTCCCAGGGGATCGAGCTGGCTGGCTGTGCTTTTGGCCTGTGATGGATTTGACTCTTCAAGGCTTCTGACAAAGCTTGGTTGGTTAGAGGAAAAATGTAGTGAAAACCTACAGGCAACACCATGGCTTGTCTTAACCCTCTCGTCTTCCTGGTCTAACTTTTCCCATATATCAGGTTGCAGACATGCTGGATTCCCACCCTCCTTGAGCCAAGCTGGCAATTTCTCATTCCTGTAACCAGTGGTCTTTCGTAGATAAAAGGCCCAAAAGGAAGACGGTCGCTGAGCAGGGAGCCTTCAGAATTAGACCTTCTTCAGCCAGGGCTAGTGGTCAGTCATCTCATGAATCATGCTCAGAACCATCCAGTGGCTTCCTGTCTCGCTTGAGTAAAGGCCAAAGGCCATCACCTTTAAGGTCCTTTGTACTCTCTTCAGTCGGCCTTATCTCTGGCTGCTCTGCTCTTCCTACTCTGCCCCCCTTGCTTTTCCTCTGAAGTGCCAGGCATTCGTCTACCTCAGGGCCTTTGCACTTAGTCTCCCTATGCCTGCAAAGTTCTGCCTGCAGATAACTTCATACCTTATCTCACCTCCTCAGACCCTACCTCAAATATCTCCTCTAAATCAGGCCTTCCCTGACCTCCTTATTTAAAAAGGAAATCCTGCACCCTCCCCCCACAAAGCAGTATCCCCCTTTCCTGCCTAATTCTTATTTTTAAAAATTTATATGTTTGTATAGTCAGGGTCTCACTATGTTACCCAGGCTGGTCTCGGACTCCTGGACTGAAGCGATCCTTCCATCTTGCCTCCTAAAGTGCTGAGATTACAGACATGAACCACTGCACCCAGCCTAATTCTTCTTTTTCATTTTTTTTTCTTTTTCTTTTTCTTTTTTTTTTTTTAAAGACGGAGTCTCGCTCTGTCGCCCAGGCTGGAGTGCAGTGGCCAGATCTTCGCTCACTGCAAGCTCCACCGCCTGGGTTTACGCCATTCTCCTGCCTCAGCCTCCTGAGTAGCTGGGACTACAGGCGCCCGCCACCTTGCCCAGCTAGTTTTTTTGTATTTTTTTAGTAGAAATGGGGTTTCACCGTGTTAGCCAGGATGGTCTCGATCTCCTGACCTCGTGATCCGCCCGTCTCGGCCTCCCAAAGTGCTGGGATTACAGGCTTGAGCCACCGCGCCCGGCTCTTTTTTTTTTTTTTTTATGAGATGAAGTCTAGCTCTGTCGCCCAGGCTGGAGTGCAGTGGTGCAATCTCGGCTCACTGTAACCTCTGCCTCCCGGGCTCAAGCGATTCTCCTGCCTTAGCCTCCCAAGTAACTGGGACTACAGGCAGGTGCCACCACACCTGGCTAATTTTTGTATTTTTTGTGGAGACGGGGTTTCACCATGTTGGCCAGGCTGGTCTCAAACTCAAGTGATCTGCCTGCCTCCGCCTCCCAAATTGCTGGGATTACAGGCGTGAGCCACTGTGCCCAGCCTATTTCTTCTTTAAAACACTTATCACTTCTGCAATGTCTATTATGCTTCAAGAAATTTTTTTTTAAAATCACCATCTAACCTGTTTTACTTACTTACTTATTTGTCTTGTTTATTGTCTGTTCCCCCTCCTTCCCACTAGAACATAAGCTCCCTGAAGATAGGGGTGGAAATCTGCTTTATCCATTAATGTTTCTCCAGTACATCAGCAAATATTTGTTGAACAAATGAATAAAATGGAGGAAGCTCTTGCTTTGGGGTTTTTCCGACTGTTGGAAAAATATTCTCACCACTGGAAACAGAGAATTCTCCTGGCCCAGCACCAAGCCCGAGCTTTTAGCTTGTTCAAGAGCACTTCTTCAGTTTGGACCCTTATTCCCATGGGAGAGGAGACATTCCAAGGGCATTTTCATAGGAGTCAGAGCCTTTCTGTGGGAGGAGGAATGTGATTTTGGAAAAATTGTCTGAACCTTGCTTTGTTTTATTTTTTTTTATTTTTTATTTTTGAGACGGAGTCTTGCTGTGTCGCTCAGGCTGGAGTGCAGTGGTGTAATCTCGGCTCACTGCAGCCTCTACTTCCTGGGTTCAAGCGATCCTCCTGCCTCAGCCTCCCAAGTAGCTGGGATTACAGGGCACGCCACCACGCTTGGCTAATTTCTGTATTTTTAGTAGAGACAGGGTTTTGCCATGTTGGCCAGGCTGGCCTCAAACTCCCAGCCTTAGGTGATCCGCCTGCATCGGCCTCCCAAAGTGCTGAGATTATAAGCATGAGCCGCTGTATCTGGCCTGAACCTTGCTTTATAAGGTGAGGGAGTACCCCCATCCCAGCAACTGGCACAGTGCTTAGTATGTGGCAAGCACTTAATTTATTTTCTTTGTTTGTTTTGAGATGGACCCTTGCTCTGTTGCCCAGGTTGGAGTGTAGTGGCGTGATCTTGCGATCTCGGTTCACTGCAACCTCCGCCTCCTAGGTTCCAGCGATTCTCCTGCCTCAGTCTCCTGAGTAGCTGGGATTATAGGCGCACACCACCATGCCCAGCTAGTTTTTTGTCTTTTTAGTAGAGATGGGGTTTTGCCATGTTGGCCAGGCTGGTCTCGAACTCCTGACCTCAGGTGATCCACCCGCCTCAGTGTCCCACAGTGCTGGGATTACATGCATGAGCCACTGCGCCTGGCCTGTTTTTGTACATTTTTAGAGCACATTACCTAAATATCTGGTGCTCTCTTAGTGCTGGGAATACCATGGAAAGCAAAGCAGGCAAGGTTTCTGCTCTCATGAATCTTATATTCTTACTGGAGAAACATGTAAAAATGTTATGTAGTTTTAGATAGTACAAGTGCTGTGTTGAAAATAAAGCAGGGTCCCAGCTACTCAGGTGGCTGAGGTGGGAGGATAACTTGAGCTCAGGAGTTCTGGGCTATTATGCACTATGCCAGTCAGGTCCCGCACTAAGTTCAGCATCAATATGATGACCTCCCAGGAGCGCAGGACTACCGGGTTGCCTGAGGAGGGGTGAACTGGCCCAGTAGGTCAAAACTCCTGTGCTGATCAGTAGTGGGATTGTGCCTGTGAATAGCCACTGCACTCCAGCCTGGGCAACATGTGGAGACCCTGTCTCATAAAAAAAATGAAAATAAAGCAGAGCTCCAAGTGTGGTGACATCATGCCTCTAATCCCAGCACTTTGGGGAGACCACGGTGGGTGGATCACTTGAGCCAGGAGTTCGAGACCAGCCTGGGCAATGTGGTAAAACCCCATCTCTACAAAAAATACAAAATTAGTCAGGCATGGTGGTGCGTGCCTGTAGTCCCAGCTACTCAGGAGGCTGAGGTGGGAGGATCGCTTGAGCCCAGGAGGCAGAGGCTGCAGTGAGCCGAGATCATGCCACTGCACTCCAGCCTAGGTGACAGAGTGAGACCCTGTCTTAAAAAAATAAATAAAATAAAATTAAATTAAAAAAGCAGGGGTGGTACTCGGGAACTTACACAGGTAGAAGTAGAGGTTGAGGTGGGTAGGGAGGATACTGTTAGTAATCAGTAATGGCTTCCTTGAAGATTTGAACTGAGACCTCAAAGACAGGTGGCAGCAAGGGCTGTCACATTGTACAACTCTAGGGCCACTGTTCACATTATTCTGTGCAATTGGTGCTCCCTGGAGTTGTACAATGCTGGGAGTCCTGGTGAAGGTCCTAGGCAGTGAAACAGCTAGTATAAAGGCCCTGAGGGCAGCAGGGACCTTGAGGTGTTTAAGGAAAAGAAAGGCCAGTACGTCTGGGGCTTGGTGAGAGAGGAGAACAGTGGAACAAGATGAGGTTGCAGAGTTTGAAGGCAATGTAAAGAATGTGACATTCAGTAAATTATTTGTTGACTAATGAGGAAAGAAAAAGCATGATATGATGGAGGCTGGAGTGGGGTTTTAGGAAGCATTCCAGTGTGGGACCTCAGCTCTAGTATGAAGACAGGAGAACTGAGTTGAGTGACGGTTTTATTTCCCCAAAAAGGAAATAGTAGCAAAAATGGCTCAAAGGAAATGCCATTAAGATATATATATGTATATTTATAGTACATCATGACATTCAAAGCCATGAAGATATTTGAATCTACTTTGGTAGTGACTAAGAGGGAGGCACATTGCTTTTTATTTATAGTACATCATGACATTCAAAGCCATGAAGATATTTGAATCTACTTTGGTAGTGACTAAGAGGGAGGCACATTGCTTTTTAATACCGTCTTACCTTGTTGAATGTCTCGCCTTGATTATCTCTTTGGGTGGCAGTGGGAATATTATTACCATTTAGCATTGCTCAGCCATGACATGATGTATTCATGTACAGAACACACAAAAAGTACAGTCCTTGCCCTTGGGGAACTGAAATGCCAAAAAGATTTATTTCTTCCCATTGCCCTGTTTCAGGTTTCTTGATCTTCTGGGATGGCTGGGTTCCCAGAGTTCTGGAGGAGAGTGTGGGTGGACAAAAGGCCCTTGGGCAGATGCCTTGCCTCTTGGATCAGTAAGAAGTCCCCATGCTGCACACTTAGGCACAGAGGGCACCTCGCTTCCCAAATCAGATTGTGATCTTGTCACCACTGGCCTAGCCTGTCTTTTTTTATTTTTAAGAAGACCTTTGTAAAGGTGTTGCTTTAAGCCAAAGCCAAGAGTGGGAGCTACCATACTGATGCCAAGAAACCCAAGCACTAGGCTTCTTCCTTGGCCCAGAATTCCTGTAGTGCTCCAGGCTAGCTTAGGATTCCCCTGGGGACTGGCTGACCTTTGAGTTTGGGGGTGGTTGGGAGTAGATGGAAGAAGGTGCAACAGATGTCCAGCAGGGGATGGTTGACTGTGAGCTTTTACCGCCCTACAAGAAAGGGTCTGCTGCCCTTGGCTTGGAATTTCTAAAATTCAGTATCTTAGCTGGTACAGTGGCTCACGCCTGTAATCCTAACACTTTGGGAGGCCGAGGTAGGAGAACTGCTTGAGCCCAGGAGTTCAAGACCAGCCTGGGCAACATAGTACGGCCTCATCTCTACAAATAATAAAAAACAATTAGCCAGGCATGGTGGCATGTGTCTGTAGTCTCAACTACTTGGGAGGCTGAGGTGGGAGGATTACTTGAGCCCAGGAGATCAAGGCTGTAGTGAGCTGTGATCACGGTACTACACTCTAGCCTAGGCAACAGAGTGAGACCCTGTCTCAAAAAATAAATAAAAATAAAATTCAGTGTCTTATTCCAGGAAACCCTTTGCTCACTGAAAGCCCAGGACAGAGTTAAGCTGCCTGAAGTGTTGGGAGCCGGAAAAGTTTGTTTGGCTGGATTCTCAGCTGAATCAGGGCCGGGAGCCACTGTTTTTGAACTTGAGGAATGCTGTGGGAACATGGTCTTTGGCTCCCAGCAAGACATCTCAGGAACCGTCTACTTGAGTGAGGCAAATGCATTCCATGAATCTGGTTGGATGTTGTATAGCGCAAAGAAAGCACCTTTAACCCAGAGTTGCAACTCAAAGGTGGCTGCTGCACTGTAGCCTTATTGGACTCCCACCTCAGAGTGAGAGTGCAGTCTTGGCTGATGTGGTTTTTTTCCTTTCTTTTTTTTTTTTAAGATTATACAAAATTGATTAAATATAACTAGAGATTTATGTTTTCTTTTTTTTCTATTATTTTATTTTGTTTTTATAACTGGAGATTTAAAAAAAGCTTAGCTATATCAGAATATTACCATATAAACATATTTCAAAAGTTATTTTTACAAAGTTTTACTACGTACAGTAGTATTTGTGTTGTCACCCAACACCATTTTGAAATGTCTAATAAAGTACCAGTAATTGTGAATTATAAATAAAAAATCTCTGCAGTTGTTTATTTAGTAGTTGTTGACTAAATTCTGTTGTAATGACTGTGACTCAAAGCATCACACAAAGGAACTCTCAGGTCTGGTTAGAAGGTTCTGGGAGGGACCCAAGGTCAGGAAATTGGGCAAAGCTGAAAGACTCGGGCAGCTTTTGAAGGACTGGGCTGATTAAGACCCAGAGCCCAGAAGTTGGGGAAGCTGGAGGCATCTGCTGATACTTTAAAGGATAAACGATGAGCAGAGTTTGCTTTGAGTGAGTACTATGAAAAGCAAAGTTGCAGCCGGGTGCAGTGGCTCGTGCCTATAATCGCAGCACTTTGGGAGGCCTGGGCAGGTGGATCGCGAGGTTAGGAGTTCGAGACCAGCCTGGCCAACATGGAAGGCTGAGGGAGCAGTGAGCCATGATCATGCCACTGCACTCCAGCCTGGGCAGCAGAGTGAGACTTTATCTCTACTAAAACCCCATCTCTACTAAAAATACAAATATTGGCTGGGAGGCCGAGGTGGACAGATCATGAGGTCAAGAGATCAAGACCATCCTGGCCAATGTGGTGAAACCCCATCTCTACTAAAAATACAAAAATTAGCTGGGCATGATGGCGGGCACCTATAGTCCCAGCTACTCGGGAGGCTGAGGCAGGAGAATCGCTTGAACCCGGAGGCAGAGGTTGCAGTGAGCCGAGATCATGCCACCACACTCCAACCTGGCGACAGAGTGAGACTCCGTCTCAAAAAAAAAAAAAAAAAAAGAAAAGGAAAGTTGCACACTAGCTGCCGTGGAAGAGCACTTGCTAGGTGGCAGACACTGTGCTGTCCCACCAAAGCCTCCCACCCTGTGAGATAAGTGTTCTTTTCCCAGTTTTGCAGATGAGGAGCCTGGTGCACATGGAAGTTAACTTGCTCACCAGTCAGTTAGAGAAAGGTGGAGCTGGGATTTGATCGGCTCAGTTGACTTCCACAGCCTGTATTCTCGTCCACTTCGCTGGGCTCCTCTCTGGCATCTTATTGGGATGCTGGAGTAGTACGTTAATAATTTCATGCAGTTTCCACCCAAGTCCACCCAGAGACCTCCAGAGGGTCCAAGGATCGTGAGACTAAGAACGTTTGACACCTGCCTTCCTCACTTCCCAATTTCCCTGTCTCTCAGCCAGGCTCACCACTCTGCCTAAGTCCTTCAGCCCATAACCTTGGGCTGGCATTTAGTTTCTCTTTACCCTTGTCCACTATTTTAAATCTTTTTTTTTTTTTTTAATGGAGACAGGGACTCACTCTGTTGCCCAGCCTGAGTGCAGTGGCACAATCATAGCTCACTGCAGTCTCAAACTCCTGGGCTCGAGTGGTCCTCATGCCTCAGCCTCTTGAATAGCTAGGACTTCAGGTTTGTGCCACCATGCTTGGTTAACTTTTAAATTTTTTATAGATATGGGGGTCTCACTATGTTGCCCAGGCTGGTCTTGAACTCCTGGGCTCAAGCAATCCTTCTGCCTCGGCCTCCCAAAGTGCTGGGATTACAGGTGTGAGCCGCTGTGTCTGGCCTTCTGTGACTCTTAATCCCAAGGCAATAACCCAAATATGGGAAGGAAACGAGGTAATACGCACAAAAATATTTTCCAAGGCATAACTTTGGAAGCAACTTTATGTCCAACAAGAAAGCAGTGGTCAAATAAAGGACTATATATGGTTTTCCTGGTTTCGTAATAAATGATAATAGTAATTATCAAGAAAATTGTGGTTTCTTGGCTGGGCGTGGTGGTTCATACCTGTATTCCCAGCTCTTTGGGAGGCTGAGTCAGGAGGATTGCTTGAGCCTAGAAGTTTGAGACCAGCCCAGGAA
Source organism: Theropithecus gelada (assembly GCF_003255815.1). Lineage (NCBI taxonomy): Eukaryota > Metazoa > Chordata > Mammalia > Primates > Cercopithecidae > Theropithecus > Theropithecus gelada. Next base: position 99,116,886 of record NC_037677.1, read on the forward strand.
ACATAGCAATACCCCATCTCTACCCAAAAAAAAAAATTATTTAATCAGGTGTAGTGGTGCACACATGTAGTCCCAGCTACTCAGGAGACTGAGGCAGGAGGATCACTTGAGCCTGGAAAGCTGAGGCAGCAGTGAGTCATGATCATGCCACTGCACTCCAGCCTGGGCAACAGAGTGGGACTTTATCTCTAAAAGAATAAAAAATAAAATCAGTAATTTCTTAATTGTGTAAACTGACGGATCAAAAATTGGAGAGCCTTAGAGTCTTAACCAAAGGGCAGGCACCCCCAGAATCAATGTCAGAAACTCAAAATTGCAGGGCTGGTTCAGGCTCATTACTCCCATTGCCCAGCCTTTGTAGTCCCAGCTGGCTTTGCTGGACAGGTCACCTTTCTTGTTGAGCTGATATCCATTCCTTTGTTCAGCTGCTTTCACTAAGCACTCCTGTGCCAGTCAGTGGGGGTATACAAAGGGTAAATCCTTTCCTGATGGGAGAGATAGGCAGCTGAAATACAGCAAGGAGAGTCCTGTGATGGAGATTTGCACAGCGGTAAGGAAGAAGTGATGAGAGCCCTCTCTTGGTCAGGGTCCCAATAAGGGATTGGTGCCTTCAAAGTAGGATATTGGAGGAAGGTGTATTTATAAAGGACTAGCACCATAGGTTATAGTGATGTAACCCAGGGCTAGTGGTTGGCCTGGCTGCCACTCTCCTAAGGCTGAAGGGACCAGAGGAGGGAGTGTTATCCAGGAACCTAGAGGAGAAAGTTGTGTTGAGTGTTCTTGAGAGTGACTGTTAGCAGTGACTGTCAATCAAGGGACATAGCACCTTGGGCAATCCCAAAGGGAGGGAACTCTAGCCTTGCTCTCCTCCCTTCTGCTGATTTCCTGTCAGAACTTTTTTTTTTTTTTGAGATGGAGTCTTGCTCTGTTGCCCAGGCTGGAGTGCAGTGTCATAGTGGCATGATCTTGACTCACTGCAGCCTCTGCCCCCCGAGTTCAAGCGATTCTCCTGCCTCAGCCTCCTGAGTAGCTGGGATTACAGGCACGTGCTACTATGCTCAACTTTTTTTTTTTTTTTTTTTGTATTTTTGGTAGAAACAGGGTTTCACCATGTTGGCCAGGCTGGTCTGGAACTCCTGACCCTCTAGTGATTCTCCCACCTCAGCCTCTCAAAGTGCTGGGATCGCAGGCGTGAGCCACCATGCTCCTGTCAGAACTTTCACTGGATGGACCCAGTTAGATGCCAGAGGGCCTAGGAACCCCACACAGGCCAGCTCTCCAGGGCAGAGAGCAGGGTAGACATACTGGTTTTCTGTTGCTGCAAATCAGCAGCTTACAACAACACACATTTGTTCTCTCACATCTCCTTTGCACCAGGAGTCCAGGAATTGCTCATCTGAGTGCCATACTTAGGTCCTCCCAAGGCTGCGGCCAGAGTGTCAGGCGGGCTGCATCCTCATCTGGGGCTCCAGTGGGGAAGGATCTGCTTCCTAGCTCCCTCAGGTTGTGTTGGCAGAATTCCTTTCCGTGGAGCTGTCTGGGATCTGTCTTGCACAGTGGGGAATGGAAGGGCAAACAGAAGATACTCGGAGAAGGTGACACCTGAGCCTTCCTGAAGATGAGCAGAGGGCAAAGAAGAGAACACCTGTGCAGAGTTTCAGAGGCAAGGGAGTCATCAGTGTGTCCACAGATCTGCCAGTCCATTCATTTGGCCTAGAGTATAAGGCAGAGGAGGTGCAGGACCTGGTTCACGGTGGCCTTGTGAGTCTTACTGAGAAGTCTGCACTTTATCCTGCAGATTGGGGATAGGGATGGGCTTTGGAGGATTTTTAAGCAGGAGAAAGGTGTATCATTTCCATTTTGGGAACAACACTGAACAGCAGGAGGCAGGAGATCAGTGAGGAAGAGGTTGTTGGTCACCCGAGTGAAGTATGCAGAAGGCTAACCCATGGTGTGGCAGTTGAGATGGAGAGAAGAGACAGATTGAGGGCCACTGAGACGGGAGGGGGCAGAGTTTCCAGAACTCACTGACTGTCTGACCAGCTGCACATGGGGGAGAGGGAGGACTGGAGGATAACTCTTGGGATTCTGGCCTGGTGGATTTTTTAGTTCCTATTGCTGCCATAAAAAATTACCACTAAATTAGTGTCTTAGAACAATGTACACTTATTATGTTATAATTCTGGAGGTCAGAAGTCTAACATCGTCTCACTGGGTCAAAATTAAGGTACCAGGCTGGGTGTGGTGGCTCACACTTGTAACCCCAGCACTTTGGGAGGTTGAGGCAAGAGGACGGCTTGAGCCCAGGAGTTCGGGACCAGCCTGGGCAACATGGTGGAACCCCATCTCCACACACACACACACACACACACACACACACACACACACACAAATTAGCCAAGTGTGGTGGCCTGTGCTTGTGGTCCCAGCTATTTGGGAGGTTGAGGTGAGAGGATCCCGTGAGCCCAAGAGGCTGAGGCAACAGTGAGCCATGATTATGCCACTGCACTGCAGCCTGGGCAACAGAGCAAGACCCGTCTTAAAAAAAAAAAATCAAAGTGCCTCAGGGAGATTTCATTTCCTTGCTGTTTCCAGCTTCTAGAGGCCATGTGCATTCCTTAGCTCACGGCCACTCCTTCCATCTTCAAAGTGAGCAACAACAGACAAGTTCTCATCTCACATCTCTCTGATCTTTTACCTGTCTCTTTCATTAAGGATTCATGGATTAGATTGAGCCCACCCAGATAATTCACTGTAAGATCATCTCCATCTCAAGATCCCTAACTGAATTACATTTGCAAAGTCTCTTTTGCCATTTAAAGTAGCATATCACAAGTTCCAGGGATTCCAGTGTGGGCATTAGGGAACATTTATTCAGGCTACCACAGTGGTGCTCTTCTTCAAGTTGGATAAAGATGGAGAAAGACCAGGTTTGGTAAGATACTGAGTTTGGATTTGTGTAGACTGAACTAGAAGTATCTAGGTCTGGTTCTTTGCTTGGGGATAGGTTTGGGAATCCTCAACAGAGGCGTGGTGGCTGAAGCACTTTCATGAGGTTGCTGAAGGAGACTGTGTGGTGAAGAGATGGCAGAAACTGAGTCCTGGTGAAAGTGGAACTTTGTCCCTCTTTCTCCACCTAGGAAGTCCCCTAGGGGACAGGCGGAGGCCACGCAAGGGGAAATGCTCACATTCTGCTTTCCTAGTGAAGAGGTTTCCAATGATGGCCTCCCTTTGCCAGGCTGTCGTTCATTCTTTGCATAGGTGTAAGGGGCAGAGCAGTGGCTAGTCCTGGGGCATCGTGGGGGTTGGGCCAGCACTGAGGGTCTTAGAGCAGATTGACAGGAAACCGTACGAATAGTAAAGGCAGCTGGCGCTCCAAGCCTGTGCTGGAGTTTGGGTGAGTGGTCCTTGGACTTGCTTGGCGTTGCCCTGGGATACAGAGAGATTGTAGAGAAGCTGCAGGCAGTCTCTGTGTAGAGCCCTAGAGCAACTGGAGGTCTGCAGTTTAGGTTTCTCTATAGTCTCTGGGTTCAGCTGGGCCTAAGGCTAGGCTTGTTCCTACGCCTGTTAGAGACATGCATGGGAGATGTGTGTGTGTGTGTGTGTGCGCGCGCACTTAGAGGGAGGCCACCGAAGGAAAAGGTCTGTGGGTCTATACCTCCCATGCCCACCTCCACCCCTACCCCCTGCCCAGGATCTAGGTCCATTCTTCTGGAGAGAACAGCTAGCCCATTGAGGCGAGAACTCAGCCTGATTCCCAAGGAGAAGGGCTGGTTGGAAAGGAGGACCAACCCCAGGATAAAGGATGGGTCTGCGCAGTTCTCCATCCAGCCTGGGACCAGGAGGAAGGGGAAGAGGTAGGGGGAAAGAAGGAGACAACAGGGCCGGGCACAGTGGTTCACGCCTGTAATCCTAACACTTTGGGAGGCTGAGGTGGGCGGGTCACGAGGTCTGGAGTTCGAGACCATCCTGGCCAACATGGAGAAACCTTGTCTCTACTAAAAATACAAAAAATGAGCCGGGCATGGTGGCACATGCCTGTAGTTCCAGCTACTCGGGAGGCTGAGGCAGGAGAATCGCTTGAACCCGGGAGGCAGAGGTTGCAGTGCGCCCAAATCGCACCACTGCACTCCAGCCTGGTGACACAGCGAGACTCAAAAAAAAAAAAAAAAAAAAAAAAAAGAGAGAGATAACAAGAGTTTTTGTAGGGGAAGAAGTGACATCATCCCTGGTTCTGGAGTTGGACTGGGCTGGCCTTCTATGCCATGTGTTTCCAGAGGCATATGGTCCCCTCTTCTGACACCATCACTGGGCTTGAGACTGAGCCATAATGCCTAACCCTGATACCTTTGCAGGGTCAGTAGCCACTGTGACTGGCCTGGCATTCCTTGCTTCAAAGACCAATGGAAGCATCCAGGCCACTCCCAGAGGAAGGGGCCTGACCTTGGGCCTCTCTTGCCATGTCCTTGGCATATCCATATGAACACTTAGCAACAGACTATGCGAAGCCTTGCACCCTAGACCTGCAGATACAGTAGTGGCCAAGATACAACCCTGCCCTTGTGGGGTTTATAGTCTAGGCTGGAGATGAAGATGTTGATGATGATTTTAAGACAGAGTCTTGCTCTGTCTCGCTTAAGCTGGAGTGCAGTGGCACCATCTCAACTCACTAGAGCCTCTTGTTTCCTGGGTTCAAGCGATTCTCCTGTCTCAGCCTCCTGAGTAACTGGGACTACAGGTGCCCGCCAACACATCCGGCTAATTTTGTATTTTTAGTGGAGACAGGGTTTCACCAGGTTGGCCAGGCTGGTCTCAAACTCCTGACCTCAGGTGATCCACCCGCCTCGGCCTCCCAAAGTGCTGGGATTACAGGCATGAGCCACTGTGCCCAGCCTGCATTTTCTTTTTCCCATATATATTTTACTCATATTTTAAATTGTGTATATACATAAACATTTTGAACGATACTTTATGTTGAATTTTGTTTTGTGTTTTTCATAACCATTTATTTGTGGCATAATGTACATAATTTATCTTTCTCTTAAATTATTATTATTTTTTGAGATGGAGTCTCACTCTGTTGCCCAGGCTAGAGTGCAGTGGCGTGATCTCAGCTCACGGCAACCTCTGCCTCCTGGGCTCAACTGATCCTCTAGACTCAGCCACCAGAGTAGCTGAGACTACAGGCATGTGCCACCACGCCCAGCTAATTTTTGTATTTTTCGTAGAGAGAGGGTTTCTCTGTGTTGGCCAGTCTGGTCTTGAATTCCTGACCTCAAGTGATCTGCCTGCCTTGGTCTCCCAAAGTGCTGGAATTATAGGCATGAGCCACTGTGCCCAACCTACATAATTTAAATTTACCTTTTTTTTTTTTTTTTTTTGAGTCAAGGTCTTGCTGTCACTTAGGCTGGAGTGCAGTGGTGCAGCCACAACTTACTGCAGCCTGGACCTCCCAGGCTCAGTGATCCTACTGCCTCAGACTCCCGAGTAGCTGGGACCACAGGTGCACACCACCATGCCCAGCTAATTTTTAAATTGCTTGTAGAGACGGGATGTCCTTATGTTGCCCAGGCTGGTCTCAAACTCCTGGACTCAGGCAATCCTCCCACCTTGGCCTCCTATAGTGCTGGAATTATAGGCATGATCCCCTGCACTCAGCCCAAAATTTACCATTTTAACCATTTTTAGATTTACAGTTCAGTGGAATTAAGTACATTTATGTTGTTGTGCAGCCATAACCATCTTCCACTTCCAGAAACACACTGTATCCCTTAAACAGTAACTCCCACTTCTCACTTCCTCCAACCCCTGGCAACCACCATCTTATTTCTGTCTCTATCAATGTGACTGCTCTGGGTACTTCATATAAGTGGAATCATATATTTGTCCCTTTGTGCCTGTCTTATTTCACTTAGCATAATGTCTTCAGGGTTCATCCATGTTGTAGCATATGTCAGAATTTTCTTCCTTTTTAAAGGCTAATATTCCATTATATGTATATACCAATTTGGCTTGTCCATCCATTTCTTGACCGACTCTTGGGTTGCTTCTACCTTTTGACTATTGCTAATAATGCTACTATGAACATCAGTGTACAAATTTCTGTTCAAGACCCTGCTTTCAGTTCTTTTGGATATATACCTGGAAGTAGAATTGCTGGATCATGTGGCAATTTTATGTTTAATTTTTGAGGAACCGCCATACTGTTTCCCATAGCAGCTGTATCATCCTACATTTCTACCAGCAATGTACAAGGGTCCCAATTTCAGGACCATTTTGAAAGGAGTTTATTTTTATGCTATAGTGAATACTAGGTGAACAGAAAACATTAGAGGCTATAGAGTGGGGTTCTAATGTAAAGTTCCTGTTCCTCTTTACCAGTTAGAGGTGGAGAGAGAACCCCTTGCCTCTCAAAGGTTAGTCCTCCTGCTTTCAGAACCATTGTTTTTAGTGACTTGTAATGTCCTACCACGTGGGTAATGTGCTAGAAGTCATAATACCGCTACTTGTAGAACAGTTAGATTGTTTCTAGATTTTTTATTCTTATAAATACTACTGAACATACTTATGCAAGAGGCTTTTTTTTTTTCTTTCCCCCAAATGTAAGATTATTCTCTTAGGTAAATTGGCAGAACTGGAAACTGCTACTGTAAGTAACCGCTGACACTAAGATCTGCTGTGTTCCAGGTGCTGTTCTAAGTGTTTTCTATATTATATGTTAATTCATTTTAGTAGCTACCATATGGAAGCTACTAATATCTTCATTTTTGAAAAAAGACTTTTTTAGAGCAGTTTTAGGTTCTCAGCAAAATTGAGCAGAAAGTACAGAGAGCTGCTACACACCCTCTGCTTACCACACGCATGCATGCACACACACGTGCATGCAGCCTCTCCTACTGTCAACATCCTTCCCCAGATTGGTACATTTGTTACAGTCAGTGAACCTACTTGACACATCATCATCACCCAAAGTTCATAGTTTACATTAGAAGTGAGAAGGGGAAGTAAACTCTTCTTATCTACATTTTACAGATGAAGAAACTGAGGCACAGAGAGCCTAAGTGATTTGCCAAGGGTCACACAGCCAGGAAGGGTGGCAGAGCCAGGATTTGGGCATAGGCAGCTTGGCTGCAGAGACTGTGCTCTGGCATTGCTGACGTTTTGGTGGGTCTTGATGCATTGTTGGTGCTTTTTAAGTGTGGCAGTGTTTTGCTTTGTGTGGGTCAGACAGTGGGCACTTCAGGATCGGTTGACCAACTGTCCCCATTTGCCTGGGCTTTTCCTGGTATGTGGGGCTTTCAGTTCTAAAGCCAGAAAAGTCCTGGGCAAACAAGACAAGTTGGTCACCCTACTTCAGCGACTCCAGTCTTTTTTAGTAACTTAATTTTCACGTCTCTTAGATGCCTTCAAATGGTTCCTCAGTCTTTCTGTTTTTCATGACCTTTTGAAGAGTACAGGTCAGTTATTTTATAGAATGTCCTTCAATTTGGATTTGTCTGATGTTTCCTCATGCGTAGGATCAGTGTATGTATTTCTCCATAGGAATATCACAGACATGTTGTGCCCTTCTCAGTGATCATATCAGGAGGCACTTGATGTTGATTTGTCTAATTACTGTTGATGATGTCTAATTACTTTGATTGCTTGGTTAAGGTGGTGTCTGCTAGGTTTCTCTTCTGTATAGTTACTGCTTTTCCATTAATAATTAATAAGTAACTTGTGGGAAGGCATTTTGAGGCTATGTCAGTATCTTGTTTCTCATCAGATTTTTTACCCACTATTTTTACCACCCATTGATGATTCTTGCCTGAATTATTATTACAATAGTTGTCAAATGGTGACTTCTCATTTGATAATTGCTTCAACATTTATTCATTGGTATTGAGATTTTACTGTAAGGAAGAGTTTTCTCCATATTTACTTATTTATTCATTTATTTATATCAATGTATTAGGGCTCTCTAGGAAAAACAGTTGGAGATTCACATCTACATATCTATATCTGTATTATCTATACACATAATATAGATACAAATGTATAAAGAGACTTAGGAGAAAGAATTGGCTTATGTAGTTACAGAGGCTGGCAAGTCCAAAATCTTTAGAGCCAGTGTCACTAGGTCCATCATAGTCAGTGTGGACTCATAGGTTTTTATTTTAATTAATAGATTATAATTTGTTAGAATGCTTTAATTTGATGCTCAGATTGTCATTGATTTGGCCAGTGAGAACCTTGAGTTTGGCTTCTGTCTACTTTTGGCATGTTCCTATCATTCTCTGAACCACTTCCTTACTTTCTGGCACAGTAGGAAGTTCCAGAATCATTTTGTACTTTGCCAGCCCCGAAATCAGCCATTTATCCAGGAAGCCCTGGTTTTATTTAGCAGAGAATGGTATATAGAAGCCATAATCTGGGGGCTAGGTATTATCATTGTTCTTGGAGTGTCTTTGCTCCCAGTGGTGAGAACTAGGAAACATACACACACATATACACACACCACTCTATTTCTATATTGGTTTCTCTATTAAATACCATGAATTCATACTGATACCTCCAGTTCTAAAACTATACCTATGGGGGCCTGGTGCAGTGGCTCACACCTGTGCAGAGGCCCAAGTGGGTGGATCACCTGAGGTCAGTAGTTCAAGACCAGCCTGGCCAACATGGTGAAACCCCGTCTCTACCAAAAATACAAAAATTACCCAGGTATGTTGGTATGCACCTGTAGTCCCAGCTGCTTGGGAGGCTGAGGCAGGAGAATCACTTGAACCTGGGAGGCAGAGGTTGCAGTGAACCGAGATAGCAGCACTGTACCCCAGCCTGGGTGACAGAGCAAGATTCTGTCTCAAAAAATAATAACTAACTTACTGAATAAATATTATACCTATAGGGTTCATTCTTACCTGCCTTTAAAAATATATATCAGGCCAGGCACCTATATGGCTCATACCTATAATCCTAGCGCTCTGGGAGGCCAGGGTGGGTAGATCACTTGAGATCAGGAGCTCGAGACCAGCCTGGCCAACATGGTGAAACCCCGTCTCTACTAAAAATACAAAAATTAGCTGGGCATAATGGTGTGCGCCTGTAATCCCAGCTAGTCGGGAGACTGAGGCAGGAGAATCTCTTGAACCCTGGAGGTGAAGGTTGCAGTGATCCGCGATCGCGCCATTGCACTCCAGCCTGGGTGACAGAGCAAGATTCCATTTCAAAAGAAAAAAAGTTACTTGGGTTATATCTTTTTTTCCCCCTTTCAGTGTGGTCATATGGTTGATTTGAAATACTGTTAGGTTCATTAACTTCTGTTTGTATTATATTTTAGCATTTTTCTCCCTCCTCATTGATTCTGTTTCATTTATTTTGAGTATGTGAAAGCATTATCATGGATCCAAAACCAAAAGTGAGAACTATACAAAAAGGTATATTCAAAGAAATGTTACCCATCCCCGCACCCTGCAGTACTTTCTACCACCTTCCCACCTACTGCATGTGATAATCCATCTCATTCATTTTTGGTTTATCCTTCCCATATGGCTTTCTACAGAAATGAGTAGGTAATGCATATTTTCCTATCTTCTTTCCTTCCTTTCTTTTTTTTTTTTTTTTGAGATGGAGTCTTGCTCTGTCACTCAGGCTAGAGTGCAGTGGTGCAATCTCAGCTCACTGCAACCTCCACCTCCTGGGTTCAAGCGATTCCCCTGCCTCGGCCTCCCTAGTAGCTGGAACTACGGGCATGCATCATCATGCCCGACAAATTTTTGTATTTTTAATAGAGATGGGGTTTCACCATGTTGGCCAAGCTGGTCTCCAACTCCTGACCTCAGGTGATCCGCCTGCCTCGGCCTCCCAAAGTGCTGGGATTACAGGCATGAGCCACCGTGCCTGGCCTTTTTTTTTTTTTTTTTTTTTTTTGAGACAGTTTTGCTCTTGGTGCCCAAGCTGGAGTGCAGTGGTGCGATCTTAGCTCACCGCAACCTCCGCCTCCTGGGTTCAAACAATTTTTGTAGTTTTTTTTTTTCTTTTTCTTTTTTGAGACGGAGTTTCGTTCTTGTTGCCTAGGCTGCAGGGCAGTGATGGCACCATCTTGGCTTACCACAACCTCCACCTCCCAGGTTCAAACAATTCTCTTGCCTCAGCCTCCCAAGTAGCTGAGATTACAGGCATGCACCACCACGCCCAACTAATTTTGTATTTTTGGTAGAGACGGGGTTTCTCCATGTTGCTCAGGCTGGACCTGAACTCCCGACCTCAAGTGATCCACCCACCTTGGCTTTTTTTTTTTTTTTTGACGGAGTCTCTCTCTGTTGCCCGGGCTGGAGTGCAGGGGCGTTATCTCGGCTCACTGCCACCTCTGCCTCCCGGATTCAAGCAATTCTCCTGCCTCAGCCTCCTGAGTAGCTGGGATTACAGGTGCACGCCACCACTCCTGGCTAATTTTTGTATTTTTAGTAGAGACAGGCTTTCTCCATATTGGTCAGGTGGGTCTCGAACTCCTGACCTCATGATCTTCCCACCTCGGCCTCCCAAAGTGCTGGGATTACAGGCATGAGCCACTGCGCCCGGCCTGTATTTTTTTTTTTTTTTTTAAGTAGAGATGGGGTTTCATCATGTTGGCCAGGCTGGTCTCGAACTCCTGACCTCAGGTGATCACCTGCCTTGGCCTCCCAAAGTTCTGGGATTACAGATGTGAGCCACCATGCCTGGCTCCTATCTTCCTTTCTTTCTTCCTTAAAAACATACTATAATATCCTTTTGCTCTTTTTTTTTTTTTTTGAAACTGAGTCTCACTCTGTCACCCAGGCTGGAGTGTGGTGGCATAATCACAGCTCACTGAACCTTCTATTTCCTGGATTCAAGCGATCCTCCCCTTAGCCTCATGAGTAGCTGGGACTACAGGCACATGCCACCATGCCCAGCTAATTTTTGTATTTTTTACAAAATTAAAAAATTAGCTGTAAAAAATTAGCTGTAAAACAACATACAAAATTGTATTTTTTACAACAAGGCTTCGCCATGTTGCCCAGCCTGGTGTCGAATTCCTGGGCTCAAGCAATCTGCCTGCTTTGGCCTCCCAAAGTGCTGGAATTACAGGCATGAACTACCGTGCCCAGCCTCTTTTGCTTTTTTTGCCTAACAGTGTTCATACCAATTTGTAGAGTTCTTCATTCTTTCTTACAGCAGCATACTAGCCTTTGAGCCATTCTCCTATGAATGGGCATTTAGGTGGTTTCCAGTATTTTGCAATTACAAATTCTTTGAAGTGGGATTGCTGGATCCAAAGGCATAAACCTATATGTAGTTTTATTTGGTATTGCCTAATTCCCTTGCATAAAAGTTGTACTAATTTATATCCATACCAGCAACATATGAGAGTGCCTCTTCCCCTACAACCTCGGCAACACAATATGATGTCATACTTACTAATTTTTGCCCATCTGATAGGTGAGAATGGTATCTCATTGTTTTCATTTGCATTTCTTTTATTATGTGTGAGGTCAAACATCTTGTCTTATGCTTAAGGGATATCTATATCTATATCTAGTTTGTGAATTTTTTCTATCAGGTTTTTGAGTTTTTTCCAAATTAAAAATTAAATGAATAAAACATTTATTGATATAATTAATGTAGCATACAGTTCATCCATTTAAAGTGTACACTTTTGTGGGTTTTTGCATATTAATGGTTATGTAACCTTCACTACAATCTAATTTTAGAACTTTTTCATTACCCTGAAAAGAAACTCCATCCATATTCATTAGCAGTCACTCCCCATTTGTCCCCATCACCCCAGTCCTAAGCAACCATTAATCCACTTTCCCCATAGATTTGTCCATTCTGGACATTTGATATAAGTGTAATTTATATTATGTATTACAAATTATATTATTTTTCCTGTAACATAAATAAAATCATACAACATATGGTCTTTTGTGACTGGCTTTCTTCACTTAATGTAAGTGATGTAATGCTTATAGTGTTCCAAGTACTGTTTCTAAATGTTTAATCCCCATAACAACTCTATGAAATAGTTACTGTTATTATCCCCATTTTATAGATGAGGAAACTGAGGCACAGAGAGGTTAAATAGCTTGCCTCTGGTCACACAGCATTAAGAAGATGGGCTTAATTAGGCAAAAATAGATTAATTAGGCACACACTTGTAATTTCAGCTACTCGGGAGGCTGAGGTGAGGGGATCTCTTGAACCCAGGAGGTCGTGGCCGCAATGAGCCCTGATTGTGCCGCTATACTCCAGCCTGGCAACAGAGTGAGATCCTGTCTCACAAAAAAAAAAGGAGATGAGCTTTGGAGTTATACAGACTTCAAGTTCTAGCTCTATCACTTGCTCTGTGATTTATGGACTATTACGTAAACTGCATCAGTGTTTCTCATTTGTTTGTTAAATGAGTATAGCAATGGCCGAGTCCTAGAGTTATAGAGAGTTAAATGATATGACATCAGGTGTACCTGAGATGCCAGCTTTTTAAAAATAAATCATATACCATGAAATTCACCCTTTTAAAGTGTGTAATTCGGTGGTTTTTAAGTATATTTATAAGGTTACACAACCATTACATTATCTAATTCCAGAACATTTCCGTCTCCCAGGCCAGGCGCAGTGGCTCACACCTATAATCCCAGCACTTTGGGAGGCCAAGGCAGGCAGATCACTTGAGGTCAGGAGTTTGAGACCAACCTGGCTAACATGATGAAACCCCGTTTCTAGTAAAAATACAAAGATTAACGGCGTGGTGGCACGTGCCTGTAGTCCCAACTACTTGGGAGGCTGAGGCGGGAGAATCACTTGAACCCGGGAGGCAGAGGTTGCAGTGAGCCGAGATTGTGCCACTGTGCTCCAGCCTGGGCAATGGAGTGAGACTCTGTTTCCAAAAGAAAAGAATTTCCATCATCCCAAAAAGAAATTCTGTACCTGTCAGCAGTCACTCCTCATTCCCTCCTCACACTAGTTTCTGGCAACCACCAACCTATTTTCTATCTCTATAGATTTGTCTATTATGGACATTTCATAAAAATAGAATCATACAATAGGTAGTCTTTTGTAACTGGCTTCTTTCACTGAGCATGATGTTTTCAAGGTCATCCATGTTATAGCGTATCCATACTTCATAGCTTTTTGTTGCCAAGTTATATTGTACAGATATACCATATTTTGTTTATCCATTCCTCAACTGATGGACATTTGGGTTGTTTCTACTTTTTGCTACTATGAATAATGCTACTATGAACATTGGTGTATACAGTTTCGTGTTAACACATTTTTCTTTTTTTTTTTAGACAGGGTCTTACTCTGTCACCCAGGCTGGAGTGCAGTGGCACCATCAAGGCTCACTGCTGCCTTGATCTCCCTGGGCTCATGTGATTTTCTCACTGCCTCAGCACCCCCACCCCGAGTAGCTGGGACTACAGGTGTGAGCCATCATGCCTGGCTAATTTTTTTTTTTTTTTTTTTGTAGAGACGGGGTTTGGCCATGTTGCCTAGGGTGCCCTCAAACTCTTTGGCTCAAATGGTCCATCCACCTCGGCCCCACAAAGTGCTGGAATTACAGGCATGAGCCACTGCATCCAGCCAGGTTTTCAGTTCTCTTGGGCATATACTTAGGAGTGGAACTGCTGGATCGTATGGTGACTCTGTTTAACTTTTTTAGGAACTGCCAAACTCTTTTTCCAAAGTCGCTCCATCATTTTATATTCCCCCTAATGATGTGCAAGTATTCCTATTTCTCCACATCCTCTCTGACACTTATTATCTGTCTCTTAGTTATGCTAGAGGGTGTGGAGCGGCGGTAGCTCACTGTGGTTTTGATTTGCGTTTCCTTAGTAATAAATAATGGGCTGGGCACAGTGGCTCACGCCTGTAATCCCAGCACTTTGGGAGGTAGAAGTGGGCACATCACCTGAGGTCAGAAGTTCGAGACCAGCCAGGGCAACATAATCAAACCGTGTCTCTACTAAAAATACAAAAATTAGCTGGGTGTGGTGGCACAAATCTGTAATCCCAGCTACTTGGGAGGCTGAGGCAGGAGAATCACTTGAGCCTGGGAGGCAGAGGCTGCAGTGAGCTGTAATCGCACCACTGTACTCCAGCCTGGGAGACACAGTGAGACTCTGTCTCACAGATAAATAAATAAATAATGGTGATGAGTATGAGATGCTGACTTTTAGGTCAGCTCTTTCTGCTCCCCAAGCTGGGTTTCCTCCAGAAAGTCTCTCCTCGGTTTCTGTTCCTCTCTCCTGACTAGACTCAGCAGTCATTTTGGGCTCTTGGATGCTGATTGATACCCTCTTAGTGAGGTACTCTCGGGGAGACCTTTGGGTGAGTTCTGATGGCTGTTGTGTGTCTAGGATTCAAGGCATGTGTTCGTATCTTCAGGTTTGATGTTATTCTTGAGGCCGGCACAGCCATCAGGCAGACTTGCCAAACTGCTGGGACAAAGCCAGCCTTCCCCCTAGACATCCCCGTGAACAGGATCCAGGGTTCTTGAGCAGGAAACAGTCTTGAGAGTCTTATCCTTCCTTTTGCAATAAGACAGTTAGAACCCTTTACCCCTACTCTGCCAGACTGGGGAGAATCTTTGTTTTCTTTTTTCTTTTTTTTTTAGTTTCTGTAAGAAGAAATTCTACTGGCCCCATTTACCACCAGCTAGTATTTTAGTAGACGTCTGTGTTAGAAAAATGCAGAAGGTTAGATCCCACCTTCTGCAGCACATGCCAATTTCCCCTTATGCTTTCCTTTCTTGGAAGATGTGAGAGACAGCCGCTCCCTAGGAGGGGCTTCATTCTCTGTTCAGACAAAACCACTTTGGCTAGAGAAGCCCTCATGTGAGGAAGTCCAGACCAAGCCAGGCCCCTCCAGGAGACTTTAAAGATGGAATGACCTTGTCACTTGGCGATTGCTTGGGCAGCCTGCTTTGAAAAAGAGAACTTCTGACAGGCTTCAGGTCGTGTGTTTATCCTGAGGCCGGGCCATTCCAAACTCATGTTTCAGAGTTTAGAGTTTGCGTCCAGCTAGCCCGTGGGTGGTAATCAAATGCAGGTGGAGACCATCTGGCCGGGCCTGTCCCTCCCACCCAGCCAAGTGAGGGCTGGCCTGCCCACCACAGAGCTGGCCCAGAAAGCACCCCGCGTGGAGGCAGATGGTGGACACATGCGTGTGCACGCATGCACACCTCTAGGTGCGTGTGCACACGGACCCTCCTTAGTGAAGTGGTGCTGTGTGGATGCATCTGATCCAGTGATTTCTTTCTCTGCCTTTGAGGGTTCTTCCCATTATGCAGCCGAAGAGGAACAAGTTTCTTTTAGTCTGTTTCTCAAGTTTTTGTGGTTAGAAATCATGTACTTTTCTTGGCCCAAGATGAAAGCCCTGGAGTAATAGTCTCATACATTTTACAGAGCTGCCTCTAATTGGTGGCTGCTTAAAATCTTCCCTTTGCCCTACTGACCCATCTCCCTTTACAGAGTTTTAACTCCAGTCAATCTTGCATTACCCCAGGTTTTCACACCCCTCCCAAACCTGCAGCTCCAGGGAGGTAGCTCTCCCAACTTCAGTTTGGTAACTGTTCCCCAGCCTCCCTGCACTGAACTGACCCCAAACAGGGTAATTCAGCGAGGAAATAAAATAGCTTACATGGTGTTGTCCAAGCATCTTCTGCTGGCCTGGTCTCCAAAATTGCACGTGTGTACCCTCAAAATGGATTCTGTTTCCCACATCGCTAGAGATACCTGGGGAAAATGCAAACCGTGGATACTTCTTTTAAATATAGTTGGGCCAGGTGCTGTGGCTCTTGCCTGTGTTCCTAACACTTCGGGAGGCCGAGGCAGGAGGATTGCTTGAGCCTGGGAGTTCAAGGAGTAGCCTAGGCAATGTGTTGAGACCTGTCTCTACAAAAGTTTTCAAAATTAGCTGGTCATGTTGGTGCACACCTGTGGTTCCAGCTACTTGGGAGGTTGAGGTAGGAGGATCGCCTGAGCCCGGGAGGTCAAGGCTACGGTGAGCCACGTTCACACCACTGTATAGAGCACTGTATCTTGCTCTATAGAGTGTCTCAAAAATAAAAAAAGAAGGAAATAAGCTGGGCATGGTGGCTTATATCTGTAATCCCTCTGGCGGAGGCCAGAGGATTGCTTGAGCCCAGGAATTCGAAACCAGTCTGGGCAACATAGGGAGACCTTATCTCTACTAAAAAAAAAGAAAAAAAAAATGAGCCAGGTGCCATGGTGTGCCATCTACTCGGGAGGCTGAGGCAAGAGGATCACTTGAGTCCCCAGGAGTTCACAGCTGCGGTGAGCTGAAGATCACACCACTGCAGTTGCACTGCAGCCTGAGTAACAGAGTGAGACCCTGTCTCAAAAAATAGATAGATGATAGATAGATAGATAGATAGATAGATAGATAGATAGATACATACATACATACATACATACATAGGGCTTGCTCATGATAATTTCTAATGATACCTTTTCAGTCCATTACAGAACTTAGCTTCTCAGAGGTGATCTTTCCCTGCAAAGTGCAGGAGGGCTCGGTTCACCCAGGCACAGAAAACTAGGACAGATGTCAGCTTCTGAGACTTGGGAATCTCTTTCTATCCCATCTCCTGGCCTTGCCTCTCAGCGGTGATGATGATGATGAAGGAAAGATGCCACGTGGATTCTAGGTTTGCGCATTGACTGCATCATCAGCCCTTGAGAATTCTCACCTCTGATTGCCTGTTCCAGGAGCTTGGTTGGCTGTCATCTTAGTTTATGGTTTGTGTTTGTATGCTGACGAGTTTACATGTGTATAATCATTGTGGCTCGTGTTTGTACAAGATATAATTACTGAAAATTATATCATGAATATTTTAATTTTAACCTTCCCATGCTAGCAAGCCTTATGTAGCTCTCCCTGGATGTTTCCTTTACCTGAGGAGGTGTGGCACCCCGCCAGCCAGGCCCAGGTCTCTGATCCACATCATTGCCCTCTAAGACTTGGGGCTCCTGAGTGTTTCCTGCAAACAGGGAGGCAGGGATTCCTGCCTTCTCTCATTGTCACTTTAATGAGTTATGGCCATAGAAGCAGTCATCCTCATTATTCTGGGTCACTGAGGGATGGGAAGGGAGGGCAACCCATGCATCTCTAGGGTTCCAGCAACTGAAGAGTACATGTGGAGTGCCAGGCTTTAGGAAGAGCTCGTGCTAATTGAGGAGTATGTGTTGGGTGCTGAATTTCAGGAATAATACGGGCCCACCCAGTATTTGGAATCTGCCTTGGGACCTGTCCACAAATGCTGAGTTTGGAGGCCAGCCAGTGCCACCCAAGGTTGTACCCTTGTGGGGCAGAGTGGAGGTGGGAGTGGAGAAAGGATCTCATCCTCACAGAGTGTATTAGTCCATTCTCACACTGATATAAAGACATACCTGAGATTGGGTAATTTATAAAGAAAATAGGTTTAATTGACTCACAGTTCCACATGGCTGGGAAGACCTCAGGAAACTTACAATCTTGGTGGAAGGGGAAGAGGGTGGCAGGCACAAGAGAGTGGGCAAGAGCAGGGAAAACTGCCTTAGAAACCCATCAGATCTTGTGAGAACACTATCACAAGAACACTGTGGGAGAAACCACCCCCATGATCCAATCATCTCCCACCTGATTCCTCCCTTGACACGTGGAGACTATGGGGATTACAATTCAAGATGAGATTTGGGTGGGGACACAGAGCCAAACCATACCACAGAGCATATAGCCTTGTGGCTCACAGGACATATATCTTTAGCAAACAAAGTAGATGTCTATTAACAGCCTGAAGGAATGAGGAGCATGAACAAGGGAGATTTTCAGTAGTGTTGCCTCAATCATCTAGGAAGGAATGTTCCACAGCCACAAAATTTGGCACTCATAATTCAGAGTGCCAGCAGTAGAATTTGGCCAGGCCAAGGTCACATCCACATACCCATAGCTGGCAGGAGGACGAGGCAAGAGTTCTGGTTCCCTATGGGCTTCTCGGGTTCCCTCCCAACAAGGCTCACATCGTGGGATACTCCTCTGAATGGAGGGTTTGGATACTGAGGCCACCATAAGAAGGGGGAGGACTTTAGACTTTCAAGAGAGTGTTTTTCCTAAGGTAATTGAGCTTAAAACACTTGATTTTTATGTCTTTCAGGTTTACAGGAACAGATGGACCTAGTGGTTTTGGCTTTGAGTTGACCTTTCGTCTGAAGAGAGAAACTGGAGAGTCTGCCCCACCAACATGGCCCGCAGAGTTAATGCAGGGCTTGGCGCGATACGTGTTCCAGTCAGGTAGGAGGCCAGGCTGGCTGCTGTGCTGGTCCTTTTGCCATGAGCCTGGTTGGCTTTGAGTACTAGCAGGTATATTTTCATGTTTGTGGAGTGGCCTTTCCTGGGAGTACTGTGCCCCAATTCTGCCATGAGGGTGGCTTGTTTTGCCTGGTGTTTCCTGGTTGGAAAGCCAACTGGGCCGTGGCAGAGAGGGGTACTCTCCTGTGCCCTCCAGCAGCAAGTTCTTTGTTATGTTGTGCCACCCTGTGTCCTTGTCATGTTTCATGGAGGGTTTCTTTCATGTCATCTGATATGATATGTTTCTGTGTGGCTAATTGCTCAGAAGCATTTCCCATCTGACCTCAGATTTTGTTTCTTTGTTTTTGTAAGTAGCCTTCAAATGAAAGCCGAGATATTTTTTTCCCAACTCTTTTGCTCTTGAACTATCACAGACAAAGTGCAGAGCAAGCCATGGTCTCTCAAAGCATGGTTCTTATACCACCTGGCTCTGAACTACCTGGAGAG
The DNA here is from genome assembly GCF_003255815.1 of Theropithecus gelada. Taxonomy (NCBI): domain Eukaryota; kingdom Metazoa; phylum Chordata; class Mammalia; order Primates; family Cercopithecidae; genus Theropithecus; species Theropithecus gelada. The sequence continues at coordinate 99,135,687 of NC_037677.1, forward strand.
CTTGTTGCAAACACATATTCCTAGGCCCCATTGCAGATGTCTGACTCAGAATCTTTGGGAGTGATGTTCCTTGGTGCTTCTGGTAGAGACTAAATTTGGAGAACCATAGATCTGGTAGCTTCTCTAGTTACAGTGACTTTTTTTTATTTTTGAGATGGGGTTTTGCTCTTGTTGCCCAGGCTGGAGTGCAATGGCACAGTCTCGGCTCACTGCAACCTATGCCTCCCAGGTTCAAGCAATTCTCCTGCTTCAGCTTCCTGTGTAGCTGGGATTATAGGCATGTGCCACCACGCCTGGCTATTTTTTTTTTCTTTTAGTAGAGATGGGATTTCTCCATGTTGGTCAGGCTGGTATTGAACTCCTGACCTCCGGTGATCCGCCCACCTCGGCCTTCCAAAGTGCTGGGATTACAGGCATGGGCCACTGCCAGGCCAGGGACTTCTTTTTTCAAACCTTGAGTAGGTTATACATTTGGGGTACAATAGACCTGTCTAGGTTGAACCCCTCTGCCCACATTTCACACCTGTGGGAGCCAGTTGTTGGCACAGGAGGCAGATCCATAACTACCACCTACCATTGTATGCCCTGTGGAACAGTCTCCTCATGGAGGCTACAATGGGTCTTCTCTAAGCAGGAGTTCCTAAATCTGGCTGCCCATCAACCCCTCAGAGGAGCTTGTCAACACACTGATTTCCAAACCTTCCTGTGAGACTCCAGTTGAGTTAGCCAGAAGTGGGACTAAGGCAGGCCGGGCACAGTGACTCATGCCTGTAATCCCAGCACTTTAGGAGGCCAAGGCAGTTGGATCACTTGAGGTCAGGAGTTCGAGACCAGCCTGGCCAACATGGTGAAACCCCATCTCTACCGAAAATACAAAAATTAGCCGGGCATGGTGGTGGGCACCTGTAATCCCAGCTACTCGGGAGGCTGAGGCAGGAGAATTGCTTGAACTCGGGAGGCAGAGGTTGCTGTGAGCCAAAATTGTGCCACTGCACTCCAGCCTGGGCAACAGAGCAAGATTCCATATCAAAAAAAAAAATTAATAATCACAGTAGTTGTGAAATAGAACAACACTAATAATGGAACAAATTATTATTATGTGCCTTTTTGTTTTTTTGAGATGGAGTGTCGCTTTCTCCCCCAGGCTGGAGTGTCGCTCTCTCCCCCAGGCTGGAGTGCAGCAGCGTGATCTCGGCTCACTGCAAGCTCCGCCTTCTGGGTTCAGGCTATTCTCCTGCCTCAGCCTCCCAAGTAGCTGGGACTACAGGCACCTGCCACCACGCCTGGCTAACTTTTTGTATATTTTAGTAGAGATGGAGTTTCACCTCCTTAACCAGGACGGTCTCGATCTCCTGACCTCACGATCCGCCTGCCTTGGCCTCCCAAAGTGCTGGGATTACAGGCGTGAACCACTGCGCCCGGCTTTATTATGTACCTTCTTATGTGTTGCAGTGTGAGGTATATAACATCAACTATGTAGCATTTTCCCAAAAATGTTTAACCTGAATCAAATTATAAACAGATAAATCCAGATTGTGAGACACTTTAAAGACAAATGCCTATGTTCTTCAAAAATGTCAGTGCTCTAATCCCAGCACTTTGAGGGGGTGAAGCAGGAGGATCGCTTGAGCTCAAGAGTTTGAGACCAGCCTGGGCAATGAAGCAAGATCCCGTAAATTAAAGATTAGCCAGGTGTGGTGGCATGCCTATAGTCCCAGCTACTTGGGAGGCTGAGGTAGGAGGACCACTTGAGCCCAGGAGGTTGAGGCTGCAGTGAACCATGATTGTGCCACCACATTCCAGGCTGGGCGTCACAGTGAGACCCTACCTAAAAAAATTTTTTAAAAAGGCCTGGCGCGGTGGCTCACGCCTGTAATCCCAGCACTTTGGGAGGCCGAGGCGGGCGGATCACGAGGTCAGGAGATCGAGACCATCCTGGCTAACACGGTGAAACCCCGTCTCCACTAAAAATGCAAAAAATGAGCCAGGTGTGGTGGCGGGCACCTGTAGTCCCAGCTACTCAGGCTGAGGCAGGAGAATGGCGTGAACCCAGGAGGCGGAGCTTGCAGTGAGCCGAGATCGCGCCACTGCACTCCAGCCTGGGCGACTGAGCGAGACTCCGTCTCTAAAAAAAAAAAAAAAAATACACACACACACCAATGCTATAAAAAGGCAAGGGGCGGGGCTATTCTACATTAAAGGAAACATGGCAGTTTAAATGCACTGTTGATCTTTGATTAGATCCTAAATTGGAAAAAAAAAAAAAAAAGGTCATTTTTTAAAGACAATTGGAAAAATATGAATATACACTGTGTATTAGTTAATAGTATTGTACGCAAAATTCCCTGGATGTGATTATGGTGTTATGGTTATACAGGATAACGTCCCTGTTGCTAGGAGATAAAGGCTAAAGTATTAATGGATAAAAGGACCTGATGTCTTTAACTTAATTGTCAAATGATTCAAATGATTTAACTTAATTGTCAAAAAATAGAACATCTGTGTGTGAAGAGAAGCTAAAGCAAATGTGGCGAAATGTTAACAACTTGTGAAGCTAGGTGAATGGTATTTGGGTATTTATTGTATCGTTCTTTTAACTTTTCTGTAGGATTGTAAATTTTCAAAATAAAATAAAAGTTGTGACTGTTAAGTATACATTGACTAATATGTGCTCTGCAGGCCCCTTCTGTTCCTAATGGCCCCATTTATGGTGGTTATAATGTGCTTGCTGTAGTTTGTGTCTGCAGATCACTTTAAGCACGTCAGAAGGGAACAGGGTGACTACACTCCTAAAAGTGTTCTGTTTTCCAGATTTTCTGTAACATGATTGTATTATTTAAATAACAGGTAAAACAAATCTTTTTTAAATTTTTTTTAGAACATGGCAGGAGATAATAGTAAATTGTTTAAATAATGGGAAAATGATAAAGAAAAGTAAATGGCAACTGATTTAAGATAGGAGACCGGCCGGGCACGGTAGCTCACGGCTGTAATCCCACCACTTTGGGAGGCCGAGACGGGCGGATCACGAGGTCAGGAGATCAAGACCATCCTGGTTAACATGGTGAAACCCCGTCTCTACTAAAAATACAAAAAAATTAGCCGGGCGTGGTAGCGGGCGCCTGTAGTCCCAGCTACTCAGGAGGCTGAGGCAGGAGAATGGCGTCAACCCGGGAGGCGGAGCTTGCAGTGAGCCGAGATTGCGCCACTGCACTCCAGAATGGCGACAGAAAGAGACTCCGTCTCAAAAAAAAGATAGGAGACCATGGCTGTGGGCCTAAATGGTGATGGGAATAACTAACATTTAGACTTGTGCTCTGTGTGCCACTTCAAGTGACCATTGAATATGTGGACATGCTGTGTGAGGTTAGTGACTGTGATATACCAGCTTTTCAGCTGCAGAAAGCAGGACAACACAGGTTGAGCTGCATGTTCAAGGTCACACATCTAGTGGGTACAAAGGCAAATTTTAACCCAGGCAGTGTAGCTCTGAATGGCAGCTCTTGGCCAGACACGGTGGCTCATGCCTGTAATTCCAGCACTTTAGGAGGCCAAGGTGGGAGGTTGGCTTAAGCCCAGGAGTTCAAGACCAGCCTAGGCAACATAAGGATATTCTGTCTCTACAAAAAATTTTAAAAATTTGGCCGGGCACAGTGGCTCATGCCTGTAATCCCAGCACTTTGGGAGGCCAAGGTGCGCGGATCATGAGGTCAAGAGATCGAGGCCAGCCTGGCCAACATGGTGAAACCCTATCTCTACTAAAAATTCAAAAAGTAGCTGGGCGTGGTGGCACATGCCTGTAGTCCCAACTACTCGGGAGGCTGAGGCAGAAGAGTCACTTGAACGTGGGAAGCAGAGGTTGCAGTGAGCCGAGATCACGCCACTGCAGTCCAGCCTGGCAACAGAGAGAGAGACTCCATCTCAAAAAAAAAAAAAAAAAAAGGCCGGGTGTGGTGACTCAAGCCTGTAATCCCAGCACTTTGGGAGGCCGAGATGGGCGGATCACGAGGTCAGGAGATTGAGACCATCCTGGCTAACACGGTGAAACCCCGTCTCTACTAAAAAAAATACAAAAAACTAGCCGGGCGTGGTGGCGGGTGCCTGTAGTCCCAGCTACTCAGGAGGTTGAGGCAGGAGAATGGCGTAAACCCGGGAGGCGGAGCTTGCAGTGAGCCGAGATCCCACCACTGCACTCCAGCCTGGGTGACAGAGCGAGACTCCGTCTCAAAAAAAAAAAAAAAAAAAAAAAAATTAGCCATTGTAGTGACGCGTGCTTGTGGTCCCAGCTACTTAGGAGGCTGCGGTGGGAGGATTGCCCGTAAGCCTGGAAGGTACAGGCAGCAGTGAATGATGATTGCACCATTGCAGTCCAGCCTGGATGACAGAGTGAAACGCTGTCTCAGAAAAAAAACAAAAAACAAAAACAGGCCAGGCGCAGTGGCTCACGCCTGTAGTCCCAGCACTTTGGGAGGCCAAGGCGGTTGGATCACGTGAGGTCAGGAGTTCGAGACCAGCCTGACCAACATGGTGAAACTTCGTCTCTATTAAACATACAAAAAGTAGCTGGACATGGTGGTGGGCACCTGTAATCCCAGCTACACGGGAGGCTGAGGCAGGAGAATCACTTGAACCTGGGAGGCAGAGGTTGCAGTGAGCTGAGATCACGCCATTGCACTCTAGCCTGGACAACAAGAGCAAAACTCCATCTCAAAACAAAACAAAGCAAAAAAAGTACACATAACTGTACAGCTTGATGAGTTTTCACAAACCACGTACACCCATGTAACCAGTACCTAAATTGAGAAACAGACCAGTTCTCTAGAAACCTCACTCATGTCTCCTTTTGGTCAATACTCTTATGCTCTCCTGACTTCCAGCAACATCGTTCTTTTCTTTTCTTTTGTTTGATTTCACTGCATAGTTAGGTCCTTAGCACTGTGTGCCTGAACTCATTGCTAATAGCTTAAGTAGGTCCCTGTCCCCACTCCTCTCGCCTGAACTGTTCTCCATCTGCCTGTGACTGCCAGATCAAGGTAGCAGCATGGTGTGGTGGTTTAAGAGTGTGGCCTCCTGACCCAGACAGCCTGCATTCATATTGGCTCTGCCAGTTACTGCCTCCTTGGGCTACATATACATCCATTTGCTCAGCTATAAAGCAGGGATAATAGTAACCTCATGAAGTTATTGAGAAGTGAGTTAATATCTGTAAAACACTTAGAATGTGCCTGGTACGCAGTAAGTACTATATGTTTTACCTGCAATCATTATCATTATTCAGTCTTTAAAAACTTTATGGATCAAGATGGGTACCTTGGTCTTTTTTTGTTTGTTTGTTTCTCAATGACAGTAAAGACCCTACTTAATAGCAAAACTGTATTAGGAAATGTCTTGCTTGCCCTGAATCAGATGTGCAGCCTCAGCTGACATGATGACACTTGGAGGCATTATCTTACTCACACGGAAAATCAGTAATATTGGTACAAATAAAATTACTTCGTTTTGTACATCATATTATATAGCTGAAAACATTCAGTTCAGGTGTGGCTCCTTGGTTTTTTGTAGTTGATTTATGTAGTTGTCTGTGAAGTCTTATGCAAATCAAACCCTATTCTAAGTCCAGTAGAGCCCATGCAGTTTAGTGGGACCTTGTAGTAAATCCCTTAATAAGGTGAAGAATCTTTTTATAGTGTGAGTAATTGCCCCTTATTATAAATATTTTGTAAGATTGAGTGTAGGTCTATCAGGTTTTCTCAGAGCAGATCACTCAGCTGCTGCTGCAGAGCACCTCCTTTATGACTCGTAGGCATTACTCTACCCCTGTGTGGTTACATGCTACAAGAGTTACATGTATACATACTGTACAGAACGTGTGTTGTTTATGTTTGATGTGTACACAGATATACCTGCCTATGTACATAGCGTTGTAATTCTGTTTGATGGTCTTGCCTCACTTGTGCTGTCCACCTTAAACTTAGTGAGTTTATGGGGAGCACTCCACCCACCCATTTGCATGTGAGAACATGCTTAGCCGTGTAATCAAGCAAGTGGATTGTTTAGACCTGCTTTTCCAGATCTAAGTAACATCCACAGCCTTACAACCCAGCCTTGGAAATAGCATCAAGGCAGTGGGAGGCGAATGAAAGGGGAATGATGAGGCTCTGGTGGGTGTGGGGGCGGGGATGGAGATGCCCACACCCAGCCATGGAGCTGTAAGAGGCAGCCTTGGAAGCCTCCTCTGAAGCATGACTCAGATGGCTTCTATAACAGCGCTGACCTGCTGGCAGACAGCTACCCTCTGGTAGGTTTGCGCAGAGGTGGAAGCTGAGCTGGAGAGAAAAGGAAGTAGAAATGGGAGAGATCTGAGAATGAAGAGCACCCAGAGGCAGTGAAGGCTTCCAGATGTGGCTCTATAGATATAGATAGATTAGGGTGATTTAGTTAGGATTCTTCTAGTTATAAGAAAATGGGCCAGGCACGGCGGCTCACGCCTGTAATCCCAGCACTTTGGGAGGCCGAAGCAGGCAGATCACGAGGTCAGGAGTTTGAGACCAGCCTGACCAACATGGAGAAACCCTGTCTCTACTAAAAATACAAAAATTAGCCAGGAGTGGTGGCGCGCACCTGTAATCCCAGCTACTCAGGAGGCTGAGTCAGGAGAATGGAGAATCACTTGAACCCAGGAGGCGGAGGTTGCACTACTGCATTCCAGCTTGAGCAACAGAGCGAGACTCTGTCTCAAAACAAATAAACAAACAAAAAATTAGCTGGGTGTGGTGGTATGCACTTGTGGTCTCAGCTACTTGGGAGACTGAGTTGGGATGATCATTTGAGCTCAGGAGGTGAAGGCTGCAGTTAGCTGTGATCATGCCACTGCACTCAGCCAGCGTGGGTGATAGAGCAAGTCCCTGCCTAAAAAAAAAAAAAAAGAAAAGAAAATGGCAGAAACCCAACTCAAACTACATTAAACAATGAGAGGGCCAGGCGTGGTGGCTCACACCTGTAGTCCCAATACTTTGGGAGGCTGAGGCAGTGAGGCAGACAGATTGCTTGAGCCCAGGAGTTTGAGACCAGCCTGGGCAACATGGCGAAACCAAACAAGCGTAGAGTAAAAAAACTGAAAAATTAGCCAGGCATGGTGTCATGCATCTGTAGTCCCAGCTATTCGGGAGGCTGAGGTAGGAGGATTACTTGAGCCAGGCAGGTCGAGGCTGCAGTGAGCCATGATCGCACAACTGCACTCCACCCTGGACGACAGAGCAAGACCCTGTCTCAAAAAGGAGCGAAAAAAAAAAAAAAAAAAAAAACCGTAACAGACTTTATTGGCTCAGGTGACTGGTACAACAAGGGTTTCAGGTGTGGCTTGATCTGTATGTTCAAACGGGGTCCTCTGGGCTATGATGATAGCTATGACTCTGTATGTTGATCTTGTTCTGCAGACTCTCCCCATGTGCCACCATTGGGGAGGTGAGCACCGTCATTCCTAGTTTCAGTTTCTCTCAGTTTGTAGTCCCAGCAGGCACAGGGCTTTGTGCTTTTAACTTTGGTGTTTTTTGTTTTTTCTTTACCGATTTTTTTTTTTTTTTTTTTTTTTGAGACAGTCTTGTTCTGTTGCCCAGGCATGACACAGTCCCGGCTCACTGCACCTCCACCTCCCGAGTTCAAGCAGTTCTCCTGCCTCAGCCTCCCAAGTAGCTGGGACCACAGGTGTGCACCAACATGCCTGGCTAATTTTTGTATTTTTAGTAGAGATACAGGGTTTCACCATGTTGGCCAGGCTGGTCTCGAACTCCTGACTTCAGGTGATCCACCCACCATGGCCTCCCAAAGTGTTGGGATTACAGGTGTGAGCCCCCATAACTGGTCTGTCTTTTTATTGATTTTTTGAGACAGGGTTCCTGCTTTGTCACCCAGGCTAGAGGCTAGAGTACGGTGGCACCTTTTTAGTTCACTGCAGCCTCAAATTTCTGGGCTCAAGTGATCTTCCCATTTCAACCTCCTGAGTAGCTACGACTATAGATGCACACCACCACACTCAGCTAATTTTTAAATTTTTGTAGAGACAGGGTCTCGCTGTTGCCCAGGTTTTGGTCTTAAACTCCTGGGCTCAAGTGCTCTACCCACTTTGGTCACCCAAAGTGCTAGGATTACACATGTGAGCCACTGCGCCCAGCCAAGGCTTTAAACTTTGGACATTTCTACATCAATTCTGGGGTAGGACACAGATTAGTTCTGTCTGGGCCATGTGACCACCTTGGTTGGTGGCAGTGGTCCAGATGGACCACCAGGACTTAAGTTGAAAGTCTTCCCTCTGCTCTTCACTTCCAAGCACATGGAGTGGGAGGGAAGTCCTCTAAAGCAAAGGCTAACCACCAGCAGAATAGCACGGCTTTGCACAGGCAAAATCAGTTGCTGCCACAGAACTGTAGGGACATCTCTTATCTCAGTAATCATGGTGTGCAGTTAACACTCGGAAGTCAGATTATTAGAGGAGGTGTCGATGGAGCGGGCACCTTCTGTTCTGTCTTGTATGTGTTGGGATGGTTTTGACTACAAGTAATAGAACACCCTGACTAGAGTGGCCTAACAATAAGGGAACTTACCTTACATAGCAAGCCATCTGGAGGAGGGGCAGTTCCAGGGTTGACTGGCATCTGTTCAGCGATATTGTCAAGGACCTGAGTTGCTCTTAACTTCTCTGCCTTCCTTAACACTTGGCTTGTCTTTTTAAACTGGTTTCCTCATATTCCAGTGATGGCTGCCATAATCCTAGCATCCTGATCACCCTTGACAGAGTCTACAGGCAGTAAGAGAGACATTTCTGTTTTGTGTCCTTTAAAGATGAACCAAAACCTCCACAGAACCGCCCTCGTTGGTGTCCCCTTTGCATCTCATTGGCTAGTGTTAGGTCAAGGATGATATTGGCTGGGAATGGGCCTGGCTCCCAGAAGGGAATGGCCAGGAAAAGGAGAAAAACAAAATTGGGGTTCTGTTAGTAAGGAGGGGAATGCCCATCGGGTGGGCAAAACACTCCCACCTAAGAAGCCCCAGCCCTGCCTGGAATCAGAGGAACCTTGCATATTGGTCAGGACACTCGGCCTGGGAAGAGAATGTTCCAGTCATGAGGACAAGATGGCTGTCATTTCACCTGCTATGGCAGATTTACAAACAAATCTAGCCTGTGGCAGGAGTCGTTTGGAAAGTTTTGTAATAAATGTATCAGTAACTTCACCAGTAAACACTTCCATGTCTGTCTGTCCTACTTTGCAGCCAGTTTTTCTTACTTCCCTGTTCCCCTTTCATTTTACGATCAGCTTATTCTTCTCAGATTGCCAGTGACTATTCTCCTGCCCCCCATCCTCTGGGTTTTGTTAGAAAGAAACCATTCCCCAACTCAACAGGGCTTGATTTCTGAACTGTGCTTTAGAATTCTGCTGGAGAGGCTGTCTGCTCTCAGTTCTACCATTGGTAGGCCTTAACCACAAATTCCAAGGCAATTTCATTTGCGTTTTTAGGAAAAACATATCTCCCCAACCTTGTAACTGACACTGGAAATTGAAGTGCCTTCGCTTGCTGCTGTTTAATGGCAACCTCATGACATGTGCTCTGTTGGCTCGATTTGTGAGTCCATCGAGTTGGCTCGATTTGTGAGTGGCTTGATTGCTGAGTACTGGGATGGCACTGCATGAGTGGGGATCTCTCCCAGGCCATCAGAGCTCATGGCTGATCCAACCCTGTGGTACTGACAGACTCTAACGCTAACAGAGATTTTTGTTTTCACATTTTCTTTCCTTTCCCCTGTTTATAAAAGAAATACTTGCTCATTATAAAATTGAAACTTAGAAATCAAAAATGTGGCCGGGCGCGGTGGCTCAAGCCTGTAATCCCAGCACTTTGGGAGGCCGAGACGGGCGGATCACGAGGTCAGGAGATCGAGACCATCCTGGCTAACACGGTGAAACCCCGTCTCTACTAAAAAAAAATACAAAAAACTAGCCAGGCGAGGTGGCGGGCACCTGTAGTCCCAGCTACTCGGGAGGCTGAGGCAGGAGAATGGCGTAAACCCGGAAGGTGGAGCTTGCAGTGAGCTGAGATCTGGCCACTGCACTCCAGCCTGGGCGACAGAGCGAGACTCCGTCTCAAAAAAAAAAAAAAAAAGAAATCTAAAACGTGATACAGAAGGTGAAAGTCCTTCATAATTCATTCCCTCACAGAGAAAACTTTGGTGTTCCTCTTTCCAGGTTTTGTTTGCCATGCATATGTCTGGACAGAATTTGCAATATTTTGACCAGGCGCAGTGGCTCACACCTGTAATCCCAGCACTTTGGGAGGCTGAGATGGGTGGATCACTTGAGGTCAGGAGTTCGAGACCAACCTGGCCAACATGATGAAACCCCATCTGTAGTAAAAAATACAAAAATTAGCCGGGTATGGTGGCGCATGCCTGTAGTCCCAGCTACTTGGGAGGCTGAGGCACGAGAATTGCTTGAACTGGGAGGCGGAGGTTGCAGTGAGCTGGGAGCACGCCACTGCACTCCAGCATGGGTGATATAGAGCAAGACTCAGTCTCAAAGAAAAGAACTTGCAGTATTTTGTAAAAATAAACTATGCTTTTCATACTGTTTTTCACCTTGCTTTTTAAATTTACTATCATTTGGACATCTTTCCATGTCAGGATGTTCTTTTTAACGCGACTCTTTTTTAATGCCTACATATACTGTACTTTATTTAACTAGTCTTCTATTGTTAGACATTTGGGTCATTTCTAATTTTTTCCTTTCACAAAGCTGCAGTGAGCATCCTCATCTATGTCCATCTTTGTGTTCTTACCAAAGTATTTCTTCAGGATAAATTCCTTTAAGTGGGATCACTTAGCCGGGTGTGGAGAAATTAACCTTTATATGTTAATAACCATTGCTAAAGGATTTTTAAAGTGAGGAGGAATTAGATGAATGAATATGTTATTAAAATAATACTGTTGGGACCATCCAGTAAATGTTATCGTTATTTTCAACAAACAATAGAAGGATCATTATATAAAAGTGGTTGTTTTTGTTTGTGTGTTTTGTTTGAGACAGAGTCTCGCTCTGTCGCCCAGGCTGGAGTGCAGTGGTGTGTTCTTGGCTCACTGCAAGCTCCACCTCTCAGGTTCAAGTGATTCTCCTGCCTCAGCCTCTTGAGTAGCTGGGATTACAGGCGTGAGCCACCGCACCGAGCCTAGGGTTTTTTTTTTTTTTTTTGAGACCGAGTCTGGCTCTGTGGCCCAGGCTGGAGTGCAGTGACGCGATCTCAGCTCACTGCAAGCTCCAGCTCCTGGGTTCACGCCATTCTCCTGCCTCAGCCTCCCGAGTAGCTGGGACTACAGGCGCCTGCCACCACGCCCGGCTAATTTTTTGTATTTTTAGTAGAGATAGGGTTTCACCTTGTTAGCCAGGATGGTCTCGATCTCCTGACCTCATGATCTGCCCGTCTCAGCCTCCCAAAGTGCTGGGATTACAGGCTTGAGCCACCGCGCCCGGCCTGAGCCTAGTGTTTTTATAGCAACAAAATACTTTACTGAGTCCTTGAGAATAGGTCTCCCTTCTTAGGTTCCTTGGCCAGAGAGATTGGTTCATTCACACTATGTGGCAGACATTTGGGGTTAGGAAAGATCAGCAAGCCTTTTTTTTTTTTTTTTTTAAGATGGGATCTCACTCTGTTGCTCAGACCGGAGTCCAGTGTTGTGATCACAGCTCACTGTAGCCTTGACCTGCTAAGCTCAGTTGATCCTCCTACCTCAGCTTCCCAAGTAGCTGGGACTACAGGTGCATGCCACCACACCCAGCTAATTTTTATATTTTTTGTGGAGGCAGGATTTCGCCAGGTGGCCCAGGCTGTTCTTGAACTCCTGAGCTCAAGTGATCTGCCTGTGTTGGCCTCCCAAAGTGGAGAGATTATAGGTGTGACCCATTGCGCCCGGCTAGCAAACCTTATACAGTGTGTTACACAGTTTAGAGTTCCAGGAATCCATCCATCATGCTCTTCCTGTCTCTGAAGTTGGAAGTGCTGAGGGACACAGCCTGCCTCTGTAAGTCAGAGAGACTTTTCCGGATATTGACAGCAAGTCATGTTTTACATAAGGAACCTCAATGCACTGTAGAGTTTTCCTGGGGTTTTCCTCCTCTTGCCTTCCCAAAAGTTAACAGATGTGATTCAGTCTTTTCCTGTTGAGGCCCTTTTTTAAAACTTGCTTTTCTATGCCAGGCGTGGTGGCTCACACCTGTAATCCCAGCACTTTGGGAGGCCAAGGCGGGTGGATCACGAGGTCAAGAGATTGAGACCATCCTGGCCAACATGGTGAAACCCCGTCTCTACTAAAAATATAAAAATTAGCTGGGTGTGGTGGCGTGCACCTGAGTCCCAGCTGTCAGGAGGCTGAGGCAGGAGAATTGCTTGAACCTGGGAGGCAGAGGTTGCAGTGAGCCAAGATTGCGCCACTACACTCCAGCCTGGGCAACAGAGCGAGACTCCATCTCACACACACACACACACACACACACACACAACAACAACAACAACAACAACAAAAACTTGCTTTTCTATAGTTAAAAGTAAGTAAATGAAACAGTAGGTATTGGCTGGGTGTGGTGGCTCACGCCTATAATCCCGGCACTTTGGGAGGCTGAGGCAGGTGGATCACTTGAGGCCAGGAGTTCAAGACCAGGCTGGGCAACATGGTGAAACCTCATCTCTACTGAAAATACAAAAATTAGCTGAGCATGATGGCGCATATCTGTAATCCCAGCTACTCGGGAGGCTGAGGCATGAGAATTGCTTGAACGTAGGAGGCGGAGGTTGCAGTGAGCTGAGATTGCACCATTGCACTTTAGCCTGGGCGACAGAGTGAGACTCCGTCTCAAAAAAACAAAACAGTAGATATTGAGCACCAGACTGTCTTAGGTACTTAGCTTCTCTCATTTAACCTGTGCAGTGGGTAGCCTGGTGAGGAACATACTGGTTGATATTGCCCCTTTTCAGATGAGGTGATAGGGAGGTGATGGACCCTGGAGAACTTCCTACAGCTGCTGAGTGGCAAGAGCAAGCCTTCAGGGACAGCCTAACCAGCCTGCTCTGCGTGCTCCAGCCTCTCAGCCACCAAGGGTCCATTTTAGATGAAGAGAGAGGATTTGGGGAAAAGGAACTTTTTCATCAGTTATATTTATTTTATTTAAGTGCCTGCTACATACCAGAGGCTCTGTCAAATGCTAGGTAAGCTATGTGGAACAAACTTTCCACTGCCTTTAGCTCGTAGAGACAGGCATTGAAAAAATAAGCAAATAAATATTTGATTCCTTAAGATCACCAAAAGGGAAAAATGAGGAACTGAAAGAAGGCTTATGTAGCTGGAGGGAGGTGAGGGAGAGGCGAGGGCTCAGGAAAAGCTGGAGGCCTGGCAGGGATAGGAAACTGCTGGGCTTGAGGCAAGTAATGGTGCATTTGCCTCAATAGAGTCTTGATTCTAAGGGTAATGGAAAGCTATGAAAGCATGTTAAGGGCTGGGTGTGGTGGCTTATACGTGTACTCCCAGATACTGGGGAGGCCTAGTGCGGAGGATAGATTGAATCCAGGAAGTTGAGGCTACAGTGAGCCAGGATCATGCCACTGCACTCCAGCCTAGGCAACAGAGCAAGACCCTGCCTCAAAAAACGAAAAAAGAAAAAATGAAAGCATGTTAAGGAGGAAGGTGAAATGGCCAGTTTGGGGAGTGAAGTCCTTTTTTTCCTTAAATTAAGATGTACTTGGATTTGAAGTATTTGAGACTCTAGCTGCATTTTGACAGTGACTCTTACATGGAAGGGACAGGGGCTGCTGCAGCAGTTGGAGCGCAGGGTCCCTCGGGGTCATGGATACTTCTCAGCTCTGCCATTCCAGTCCCTGGGTCTTAAACTCAGCAGAATCCTGCCTCAAGCCTGCTGTATCCTGAGGCTCTTCAGCCTAAGAAAGGGACTCTCTGTCTTGGGGGTGTTAGCAGCCTCGGCATTGCTGTGCTCAGCAGCACACCACAGGGCTCTCTTCTCAGATCCAAGAGGGAGATCAGGCTTTGCCTCCTCTTCCCTGCCCTGCAGATGAGTGAAGGAAGTCAGGAAGGTTGAGTGAGGAGCTCAGAGTGCTTCCCCAGGTAAGATGTTACTAGGCTGCAGGCAGCTTCTCATCTACAGCTCATCTGACTTTCTTCTTTCATGTCCCAAATGTATGTGGTCTTAATATATTTTCCTCAGGTAAAGCTTTCTGGAAAGAGGTGCTCCATCATCACCAATGAGAGCTGTCAAGCTGTCTCTCTCTTTTTTGGAGACAGAGAGTCACTCTGTCACCCAAGCTGGAGTGCAGTGGTGCAATCTCGGCTTACTGCAGCCTCCACCTCCTAGGTTCATACTGTTCTCATGCCTCAGATTCCTGAGTAGCTGGGATTACAGGCGTGCACCACCACACTCGGCTAATTTTTGTATTTTCAGTAGAGATGGGGTTTTGCCATGTTGGCCATGCTGGTCTCCACCTCTTGGGGTCGGTGATCCACCTGCCTTGGCCTCCCAAAGTACTGGGGTTACAAGCATTAGCCATTGCGCCCAGCCTCAAGCTCTCGTTTCCTGGTTTTGCTAAGCTGCCTGTTGCCCCAGTCAGCTAACTAAAGCCAAATGGAGCTGCCTGGTTATATTCATACCATTTTTCTCCCTCATGCTCTTTTTAATTTTCCTCACATTTTCTTTGCCTCAACCTGATTCATCCTCTTTTCTGGTTGCTGTAGATCTGTGAAATATTTTCATTTTTATCTGTTAGTAATACTGACCAACTATAAGACAAAAAAATCCCTGATTTCTCTGCACTTTCCCAAGATTTTAGATTAATAGTTGAAAGATTGTGTTCCTGCTGCACTGAAGAAAAAAGGTCAGTCCCTCAGAAATGAGTTTGTGCCCTAAAATTTAAGTGATTTAGCCAATATATAAATCTGGGTATTTTTAGGGAAAACTTAAACCCTGAAAGCAGAGGTTGGCAGGTACATCCTGCAGGCCAAATCCTGATAACCAACTGTTTTTATAAGTAAAATTATATTGGAACATAGCCATACCCATCATGGATTACCTGGGCTTCTTTTGTGCCATAGCAGTGGAGTTGAGTAGTTGTAACAAGAATGATATGGCCCTCAAAGCCTGAAATATTTTATCTCTGGCCGTTCACTGCAAAAGTCAGCCAACAACTGACTTAGAGAATGTTTTCCACTTCTGAATAACAACTCAGGTGGAGAGGTAGCCATCTCTGTGAGATTTCAGAGGCCCTGAGAAATGAGTTGCCTTAGCTGGGTCCTGTGCTCTGGCCTATGGTAGAGGAATCAATTACAGTACCTAGAGAGTTTGTTGGGGTTGGGGGGTATGCATCTCCTGCTGTGTTGCTGAAGGATTTTCTTTAGCAAATTCCTTTAGCTTCCATGGGTCTGTATCCATTGGAGAACTACATTAAATGCCTTGAAACTCTTAGCAGAAAGTCTATTTATTGTTTTTGAGACAGAGTCTCGCTCTGTCGCCCAGGCTGGAGTGCAGTGGCACGATCTCGGCTCACTGCAATTCTCCTACCTCAGCCTCCTGAGTAGCTGGGACTACAGGTACCCACCACCAAGCCCGGCTAATTTTTTTTTGTATTTTTAGTAGAGACAGGGTTTCACCGTGTTAGCCAGGATGGTCTCAATCTCCTGACCTCGTGATCCGCCTGCCTTGGCCTCCCAAAGTGCTGGGATTACAGGCCTGAGCCACCACGCCTGGCCGAAAAAGTCTATTTGATGCAGGTATTCAGCTAGGATAATTCACCCTCAGACTAGGTCTGTCATCTCTGGACCCCTGTGGAGTGTTAATTGGTTGACTCTTTCAGCCGAATGTGGCCCTTTTGTCGCTGGCACCTGCAATTCAGGGATGCTTTCTGCAGGGGGCAGTGAAGCCCACTGGCAAGCAGAGAGATCTGCTGGAGAGTTAGGACAGTAGACCTAGCATCTCTGCAGGAGGTAAAGCACTTTGATGACTGGAAACTGCTCATGATAGAGTGTTCAGTGAAGAGGGCTGGAGAAGAATGTGGCTAAGAGCAGGAATCCAAATGGCAGCTTGCCTGGGTTCAAATCCTAGTTGGGCCATGTGGGACCAAAATTGGACCAGTTACTTCATCTGTGAAACACAGGTAATAGTAATGTCTACTTCATAATATAGGTAGTGTTCCTAATGCAGAGCCTGGCATTATACATAGAAACAATCAATATTATTTATGGCTGGGTGTAGTGGCTCACGCCTGTAACCCCGGTACTTTGGGAGGCTGAGACGGGTGGATCACCTGAGGTCAGGAGTTTGAGACCAGCTTGAAACCCTGTCTCTATTAAAAGTACAAAAATTAGGTTGGGTGCAGTGGCTCACGCCTATAATCCCAGCACTTTGGGAGGCCAGGGTGGGTGGCTCACAGGGTCAGGAGTTCAGGACCAGCCTGGCCAACATAGTGAAACCCCATCTCTACTAAAAAATACAAAAAATAACCCAGGCATGGTGGCGGCACCTGTAGTCCCAGCTACTCAGGAGGCTGAGGCAGGAGGATCACTTGAACCTGGAAGGCGGAGGTTGCAGTGAGCCGAGATTGTGCCACTGCACTCCAGCCTGGGTGACAGAGCAACTCCGTCTCAAAAAAAAAAAAAAAAAAAAAAAAATTATGTTGTTATTTAAAGAGGCATATTGCAAAAGAAAAGGAAACAGGCTTCCTTCCTTCCTTCCTCCCTTCCTCCCTTCCTCCCTTCCTCCCTCCCTTCCTTCCTTCCTCTTTCTTTCTGACAGAGTCTCGCTCTGTCGCCCAGGCTGGAGTGCAGTGGCGTGATCTCGGCACACTGCAACCTCTGGCTCCTGGGTTCATGCAATTCTCCTGCCTCAGCCTCCCTAGTAACTGGGATTAAAGGCGCTCGCCACCACCCCCAGCTAATTTTTTGTATTTTTAGTAGAGACAGGGTTTCTCCGTGTTAGCCAGGATGGTCTCGATCTCCTGACCTTGTGATCCATCTGCCTCAGCCTCCCAAAGTGCTGGGATTACAGGTGTGAGCCACCGCGCCTGGCCAAAACCTGTCAAGAAAAAAAAAAGGCCAGGGCAGTGGCTCATGCCTGTAATCCCAGCACTTTGGGAGGCCGAGGTGGATGGGTCACTTGAGGTCAGGAGTTCGAGACCAGCCTGGCCAACATGGTGAAACCCTGTCACTACTAAAAATACAAAAATTAGCTATGCGTGGTGGCAGGCACCTGTAATCCCAGCCACTCAGGAGGCTGATGTAGGAGAATTACTTGAACTCAGGAGGCACAGGTTGCAGTGAGCCAAGATGGCATGGGCAACAGAGCAAGACTCCATCTCAAAAAAAAAAAAAATTCAGTCATAGTTACCTTTTTTTTTCTTTTCTGGTAATAAAACCCATGCTCTATGCAAAAAAAAATTTCAAAATGGCAAGAAAGTACAAAAAGGAAAATATCAATGACATATAACTCCATCACCCTAAGATGGCCTTTGGTGAATATTTTCACATGTGTCTGCCAGTGATCTATGTGGGCATGTACATATTGTTAACAGAATTGGACTCCAACTGTATAAAGTTGCAATCTGTTTTTTTCTTTTTCTTTCTTTCTTTCTTTTTTGAGACAGGGTCTCACTCTGTCACCCAGGCTGGAGTGTAGTGGCACAATCTTGGTTCATGCAAACTCTGACTCCCCAGATGGGGGTCAGGTGATCCTCTAACATCAGCTTCCCAAGTAGTTAGGAAGGACTACAGATGCACACTACCGTGCCTGGCTAAGTTTTGTAATTTTTGTAGAGATAGGGTTTTGCCATGTTGCCAAGACTGGTCTTGAACTCCTGGGCTCAAGCAATCGACCCAAATTTGGCCCAGCCAAATTTTTCTTTTCTTTCTTTTTTCTTTTCTTTTCTTTTTTCTTTTTCTTGAGACAGGATCTGGTTCTGTTACCCAGGCTGGAGTGTAGTGGTGCAATCACAGCTCACTGCAGCCTCCACCTCCTTGGGCTTAGGTGATCCTCCCACCTCGGCCTCCTATTTGGGGCTACAGGTGCACACCACCATGCCTGGCTAATTTTTCCATTTTTTGTAGAGCTGGGGTTTCCCCATGTTGCTCAGGCTGGTCTCGAACTCCTGGACTCAAGCCGTCTGCCTGCCTCAGCCTCCCACATTTCTGGGATTACAGGCTTGAGCCACCATGCCTGGCCACATGAGTGAACTTTTTTTTTTTTTTTGAGACGGAGTCTCCCTCTGTTGCCCAGGCTGGAGTGCAGTGACCGGATCTCAGCTCACTGCAAGCTCCGCCTCCCGGGTTTACGCCATTCTCCTGCCTCAGCCTCCCGAGTAGCTGGGACTACAGGCGCCTGCCACCTCACCCAGCTAGTTTTTTGTATTTTTTAGTAGAGACGGGGTTTCACCGTGTTAGTCAGGATGGTCTCGATCTCCTGACCTTGTGATCCGCCCGTCGCGGCCTCCCAAAGTGCTAGGATTACAGGCTTGAGCCACCGCGCCCGGCCATGACTGAATTTTTAAAAGAACTTCTCAGAGACTGGGGACAGTGAGTCCTGAGAAGCAATCTAGGCCACAAGTGCAGGTGTGGTCAGGTTACCACTTTAAGGTATGCTCTCTGGTACTGAGGAGAATGTGTTTATTGGAACAGCTTTGGATGAGATACAGTGATCTGCTTTCTCACTCAGTTTCTTCATAGCTCTCAGTGGAAAATGAATGGTGCCCCTAAGCCAGACACAGTACTGCTTGGGCTTCCCTGGGAGTGGGTCTCCACCACCAAGCCTGTCTTCTTGCCTTGCTGGGCAGACATGAGGACAAGCTTGTTGTTTGGGTTCTTTCCAGGACTCAAGGACCAGGGGAACAGAATGGCCCTGCCTCAAGAGTTCTGATGAGGTTCAAGCAGCATTTCTGACTCCTCACAGAGCCCTCTCTCTGGACAGATGACAGTTGGAGCTTGAGCCAGGGGAGGAAGAGGAAAGGGAGGGAATTCAAGTGCTTTTAAAGAGGAATTGCAGCACACCCAGGCAGTGGATTGTTGTTTTGCTGGCATGCAGCAGGTAGACCCTGAAACAGCACTGGGAGTCCTTCTCTGCCTTGTCCTGCTTGGCCCAGTGGAAGCTGCATACCTGGGGCACTGTGCCGGGCAGGGAACGCATCTCCGGGAGAGGCTGCAGCCCGGTATCTCCTAGCCCCAGGCCTAGCTCCAGCAGCCTGTGTTTGACTTTGAAGATTTAGGGAGAACAGGACACTGTCAACCTCCTGAGCCAACTGGGCATGTCTAGGGCCTCCTGTATTGAGTACCGTGGTGACCTGAACACAGGAAAACCTTTGTCCTTTGCTTCTCTTCACTGGGCTACTCACATCACGCGTTCATTGTCTTCTGTCCTTGCCTGGTATACTTTTATTCCCCCAAACAAATATAACGTTATTGTTTTCCTAATTACAAAAAGGACATTAAAAAATTCCAGGCAACACTGAAAACATGTAGAAACCATGTCGCACAACAAAACAATGGGCAGAGTGGAGTTTCATTTTTACTTAAAAAAAAGAAAAAAGTTTGACTTTGATTATACATGCTCAAAAGAAAGTCTTAAAGATTGTATATCAGGCCGGGCGCGGTGGCTGAAGCCTGTAATCCCAGCACTTTGGGAGGCCGAGACGGGGGGATCACGAGGCCGGGAGATCGAGACCATCCTGGCTAACACGGTGAAACCTCGTCTCTACTAAGAAATACAAAAAAACTAGCTGGGTGAGGTGGCAGGTGCCTGTAGTCCCAGCTACTCGGGAGGCTGAGGCAGGAGAATGGCATGAACCTGGGCAGCGGAGCTTGCAGTGAGCTGAGATCCAGCCACTGTACTCCAGCCTGTGCTAAAGAGCGAGACTCTGTCTCAAAAAAAAAAAAAAAAAAAA